>NW_022437073.1:2793799-2826528 GCF_009761245.1 Sapajus apella
AAACAGTCTGGGAGGCTGAGGTAGGAGGATCACTTGAGCCGAGGAGCTCAAGACCATCCTGGGGAACATAGCAATATCCAGCCTCAACAAGAAGAAGAAGAAAGAAGAAGAAGTTGTGGAGAAGGAGGAAGAAGAGGAAAGAAAAGAGGAACAAGAGGTAGAGGAAGAAGAAGAAGAAAGGAAGAAGGAGAGGAAGAAGAAGAAAGAAGAAGGAAAAGGAGGGAGGAGAGGAAGAAGAGAGCCTCACAAATGCTCATCAGAAAAAAATTTGAGTCCTGAAACTAAATGTCTTGATTAACTAGAACCACCCCCCACATAACACACAAAGATTAAAAATCAATCCATTAAGCCAATTAACATTATTCAATATATTTTCCAAAATGTGACTGATCTTTTGGGGGGTATTTTATTTAAAAAAAAGAAAAACATACCTGAGTAATTTCTCTGTTGATGTGGCTGACAACAGATACCCTATGTGCTGAAATAAAAAGGAGTTTTTATTTATAAGGATAAACAAATGCCAAATAAACTTTTAAAAGCCATTATTTCATCTCAGTGCTAATAATATCCATTACCTAAATGCTAAAATCCTTTCCCAAAAATATTATTGTAAAATAGGAGTGTAAATGCAGCTGGACTTTATTTCTGTAATTAACATAAGAAGAGCAGTAAAGAGTTTCTTCTTAGAGAACACATGCTTTTTTCATCATCCATAAAATTAGCACTTTATGAATCATTGCTTCTTAAAGTAGTAGTATGAGATACAATACAAAATGCTACCCGAAATCTTTGAAAATGCATTCTTTCATTTATTTAGTGCATTTCTTTTAAAATTCACTTTTCTTTCTGGGTTATAGAACATTTAGTTCTTTCTGCACAACATTTCATCATGTGGTGTTCTCATTGTACCATTTTTCAGCAAATGAATATTGAATAGCAGTTACAAAGCTATTTCGATGGAGCTCTGGTTTTGAACAATGAAATCCCTAGAAAAATCAGCTATTACAATTTCCGAATGAATTGAAATGTGGCTATCTTCCACATTTATATGTATTTAGACAGTTTCTATAATGTCATATTACTTGTAGAGAACTAAGGTGGTGTGAGAAATGATTATAAAGCAGAAAATTTAGAAGGGATGATAAAGAGTCTGGCATACAGAAAAGTCCATTGGTTTTGCAATAAATGTAAAAATCACTTAAAATTTTCTGTAATAATTTGAAACAAATTATATTCGCATTCCACCAAGGTGAACAATTTTAAAGTATTACCTCTAATGAGATTTATGAAATGATGTACCAATTCAATGCCTGTGTATAAAGATGTGGGAAGGAAAAAAATGTTTGCAAAAAAACACATCTGTAATTTAGGGCTATATTCACATGTATATATGAACAAGTATCTTGTGTATGTACTTGTATCTATGTCATTATTATTAATCTAGAAAATAATCAGCATTGAAATAGAAGCAGTTAACATGGCAGTAAATAACTTTCATAAGGTACCTGACATGGTCAAGATAACTAAAATGAAGGAGGAAGGGCTTTACATAGACTACACACAATAATAACACAATATTAATAGTATAACAAGTTCAACATATCGCAAGATAACTATAGGTGTGGAAAGTTTCAGTTCATTAAATTGAACGATTTTTGACAGGTTTATAATAAGTGAAATAATGGGTGGGTGTATTATAGGCACAGGAACCTCATGAGTCCAAATAAAGATTTGGAAATATACGTTGTTAATTGGAAGTAGAATCTTTTTGACAATTGCAGATAATTTATACAAAATCAACATTTGGTATATTTTATGCCATCAACATTACATTATTTTATACTTTCTAGGCAGATTTAGGTTTTAACATGAATATAGATTGGCAATAAAAATGTAGACAAGAATTTGGAGAACACAGGTATACAAACTAGCTCAATATTGTCAACCAGACTTTTCATTTTTATTTCAGAACTATTCCACTTTAATTCTTATTGACTTGCTTAATATTTCATAATCTGTTACTTGTCTGAATTATCTTAATAATATGTCACTGATCATATAATTTATCACTCATTTTTTGGCTGGTATTACATTCATACTCTTATTTTCAAAATTAAATAAAAACTCACTGGTCGCATAGCTTTTGATTAAATGGAGAAAGGAAGGTGGTGTAAAATCATGGTGTAATGAAAATAGAAAAATTCAAAATAGGTGAGTTTGGATTCCAGGTTTGTCATTTCCTACCTGTGGTCTTAGATAGAATAAGTTGATTCAGCTATTTGGCCTCAGTTTTTTTTTTTTTTTTTTTTTTTTAAATGGATTTATGTCACTGATATTCAAACAGTTTATCAAAAATACCTGTTTCTAAAGAAATGCTTCCAAAGCCAAATCCTCAAAAGGGATGCCCGTATAAGGATATTGTGGACTCTATTTTATCCTTCATATTCTACACTGCTCCAGTTTAAAGAAACATCAATTTTGTAATATGAGAGTCCTACACAAGTTATAATCATAAAAATAAGTAGCCTGAATAGCATCTATAAAAATGGCAGAGATGGTAGATTCCAGAGCCTTTTCGTCTGCAGAAGCATTTAAGAAAAGCAAGCAAAACCTATCAGAATAAACATAGCAAATCTCTGAAAAACAGTTAAATACTTATAACAAGCAAGCAAATGCTGATCAAGGAAAAGAAAATGTAAAAGCAATAGAAAAGCTGCACAGTCGTTTCATTGGTCTTTGCTCTGTGTCTTTTCCTGGTTTTGTGGGAGTCTTGAAGACAGTAGTTTTATATTCCCAAGATAAAGAGCAGGTTCCTGTTTCTGGAAGGAGCAGAGGACTAATCAAAGTATTGTGTTTCACCTGAAGGACTGAGACAAGGCACTTTTCTGTTTTGTCTAATTCAGAACTCCCTTAGGGCAAGAAAGTAAAAGGCATTTCTAAAAATTGTTGTTAGGCAAAGTATACTCTGTAGCCACCTGGGGTAAAAAAATAATAATAGCTCAAATAAATTATAGAGAACTGAATTCCTAGGAGGAAGAGCTAGAGAGAGGTATTGTTTTTTGTTTTTTGTTTTTTTTGAAAATTAAACCCATTCAGAGGGGCATTCAAAAGAAGCCATGTATACTGTGGATTGTATAAAGTCATGTTGCCATCTAGGACATACCGTATACTCAGAAAAAGACAAGAAAACCTTAAGCGTTTACTTCTGGCTATTCAATAGTCTCAGTTAAGTGGGTAATGTAGGTAAGGCAGAATTATAAACAGCCTTGCTAAAACTTGAAGAACTACTTCAACACAGAGCAAATTTGCAAAGATATGGATAAATCGTATCGCTTCTCTCTTTCTCTTTCTGACTTTATTTTGGCTCCTCGTTCTGGAAAATCTCTGTCAATACTAGTTGAATACACAGTATTGAGAAAAGAGAAAGAGTCCACAGATGACTAATTATACACACTTCACAAAAATAATTTAGAAAGGTAGTTAGACACACATATAAACAGACTACCAAAAGCAATTTAAAAAGCCAGAGAAAAGAGTTTTATTTTCAGAATTACCACATTATAATATTCAAAATGTCTAGATTTCACAGAGAAATATGAAGCATTCAAAGAAACAAAAAAGTATGACCTACTGCCATAAAATGTTAACAGAGGGTATCTCTCAGGAGGCACAGCTATTGGACTTATTAGACAAAAGTTAAAGGACAATATGAACAAACAGCTAAAGAAAACCAGGAGAGTAATGTATGGTGCTCTTTATGTCCCCACCAAATCTCATCTTGAATTGTAATCCCCAATTGTTGAGAGAGAAATTTGGTAGGAGGTGATTGGATCAAAGGGGAGATTTCCCCCATGCTATTCTCGTGATAGTGAGTTCTCATGAGATCTTATGGTTTTATAAGTATTTGGCAAATTTCTCCTTTGCTCACTCTTCTCTTTCACCCACTGCCATGTAAAATGTGCCTGCTGCATCTTCCACCATGATTTTAAGTTTCCTGGGGCCTCTCCAGCCATACAGAACTGTGAGTCAATTCAATTTTTTTAAATAAATTACTAGTCCTGAGTATTTTTTTATAGCAGACTAATACATGTGGTAAACAGAGACTATCAACAGAGACATAAGTTATTTTATTCAAAAAAAACCTGAAGATGAAAAGTAAAACAAGAAATAAAAACTTCACTGGAAAAGTGAATAGAGACTAAAGAACAGAGAAATAGAATGAGAAAGAATAGAAAAAAAGAACAGAGAAAAATGAATGAAGCCTAACAGATAATACAGAATACCTTTACGTATACCAATATACATATCATATACACATAATGAAAATCTCAGAAGGAGAAAAGAGACAAATAATCTTTGGAAAAACAATGGCAAAATACTCCCCAAATTTGATTTTAGAAAACTGACAACATGTACACATTTAGGAAACTCAACGGACTCCAAGAAGGTAAATACAAAAAAAGCAACACCAAGATACATTATAATAACATTTTCAAAAATCAAAGACAAAGGTAGAATCTTAAAAGCAGCAAGAGAGAAACAACTCATCACTTAAGATTATCCATAATAATGGAAGATTTATTATTAGAAACCATGGACATCAGAAGGACGTGAGATGACATTTTTATAGCAAAGAAGGAAAGAAGAAAATAAAGAAAGGAAAGGAGAAAGGAAGGATGGAATGAAAGGAAAGAAGAATTCAAAAGAAAATTTCTACATCTGGGAAATTATCTGCAAAAATAGAGAAGAAATTAAGGTAAAAGACATTTTCAGATAAACAAAAGCTGAAGAAATGTGTCACTAGTCAATCTGTCCAATAAGAAATGTTAAAGGAAGTCCATAAGGTTAATTAGAAATAACAATTAACAGGAAACTCAAATAACACAAGAAGAAATTAAAATACTCTGGTAAAAATGACAACATGGGCAAATATAAAAAGGAATATTGTTGTATTTTTGATTTTTAACTTCTCTATTATTTCCTAAGTGATTTCACAGACAACTGCATAAACAATAATTATAAAGCTATGTTAATGGGCACACACAATATATAAATTGTGACAATAACAAAATAAAAACAAAGATAAATATGAGCAGAGTTTTTGTGTGCTGTTAAGCATAAGATTAATTTAAGCTAGATTGTTATAAATTTAGGATATTAATATTATTTCTCATAGTAATCTCTATGAAAAAATATAAAAAATGTACACACACAAAAATGAGAAGAAATCAAAATGGTACACTACAGAAAATTAAAAACAAAAGAAGGTAAAGAGAAACAAAAAAAAAAAATACAGAAAACATGCAGAAAACAAATAGCCATGTTTTAGAAGTCATTCCTCCTCCATCAATTTGTTTAATGTAAATGGATTAAATTCTACAATCAAATGGCAGAGGTTGGTAGAATAGATTAAAACAAAACACATGCTTCAATTATATGCTGTGTAAAGAGACTCATGTTAGAGCCAAAGACACAAATAGGCTGAATGTAAAAGGATCGAAAAAAAAATCCTCAGAACTGGGGATGGCTATACATGTTAAGTATCCCTTATCCAAAATGCCTAGAACCAGAAAAAAAATCAGATACCTTATTTTTTCAGATTTTGGAATATTCGCATTATTCTTAATGGTTTAGTATGTCTAATCTTAAAATATGGAAATGCCCAATGCTCCAGTGAACATTTTCTTTAAACATTACATTGACACTTAAAACAGTTCAAATTTTGGAACATTTCTGATTTCAGATTTCTAAATTAATAGTACCAGACAAAATAGACAAAAAACCTGTTACAACACACAAAGGACATTATGTAATAATAAAAAGTAAAATCATGAAGAAGATGTGACAAATGTAAATACATATGCATTAGAGGCAGACCCCAAATTAAAAGCAAACATTTATATAATTGAAGAAGAAAACATACTATGGTCCAGTGCTAGTTAACACTTCAATTCCCCACTTTCAATAATGAATAGAACTTCTATAGAGAAAATAAATTAAAAGTTGAGGACTTGAACACTATCATAAACCACCAATAACTAAAATACACTAACACACAGACATACACTCATCAATGTGCCCTACAATAGCACAATAAACATTTTATTCAAAAACCATATAATATTCTTCAAGATAAACTGTATGTTAGTCCACCAAACATGTCTCAGTAAATCAAAGATGATTTAATGCATACAATTTAATAACCACAATAAAATGAAATAGAAATCAATAATAAAAGGAGTAACAAAAAATTCCAAATATTTGAAAATTAAGCAACACACTATGATATAGTTTGACTCTGTGTTCCCCCCCAAAACTCATCGCAATCCCCACCTGCCAAGGGAGGGACCTGGTGGGAGGTAATTGTGACATAGTTAAAAAGAAATCACTTAGTCAGATATCAAGGGTATGGGAGTCCTCAGTAAGGCTTTTCTTTTTAATGAAAACAGCCCCAAATCATTTTCTAATAAACAGTAGCCTGTAAAGCTGAGCTGCAGATAATATAGACAAGCAAGCTGGGAGCTTGCACAGGTAGATGCAAGGAACTAGGAATTAGACATGTTCAAGATGGCAGCTCCATTTTCCCTTCTCTGCCAGCCATATGTACTGTAAGGAGCAGACAAGATGGTGCCAATCAACTGGAAAGCCATTTGCATAATAAGATTAGGGTGGGAGTGATCAGCCTTCCCTGGAGCGCTATGTAAAGGTCATATACAATCAAACCAATCCGTGAGCTCTGTGTAAATCAGACACTGTCTCCTCAAACAGGACTAAAAAATTCAGTGCATTGGCCACCATCTAATCTTTCTACTTGGAGACCCCTTCCTCCATGGAGGAAGCTGTTTTTCTTTCTTTTCTACCTACTAAACCTCTGCTCTTAAAATCCTCATGTGTGTCCTTGTCCTAGATTTTCCTGACACACAACAAGGAACCCCAGGGTACATACCCCAGGAAGCATAGCTGCTTCGTAATGGGGGCTTGTCTGGGATGCCAAAGTACAACATTCGTCAAAACAGTGAGATTAGCAGACTCTAATTCCATCCTTTCATTTTGAATCTCTCAGCCTCCATTTTAGAACCAAATTAAACCAAATATTAAGCCCCCTTAAGTCATTTAAAAATGATTAACATGGCTGCCAGCCTTAGAAGACTTGGGGAGCAGGCTTGGTGGGGAGAACATGGAGAATACCCTAGTACCCACAGGTTGCTGGGCATATTGTTCATGTTTAAACCAGCTTTCTTTCATGGAGGACTTAGCCATCACATGGGACTGGAAGAAGTCCTGGGGCAACTGAGGATTTCTGGTCAGGGCTACCCCTAGGTGTTATCCAAAGGCTTCTGTACTTACTCCAGCCTCCGACTGCCCCAGTGCAGTGGCAACAGGATCTCCACCTTTTCCTCTCTGTATATGCAATGTGAGGGAAGTTTTACAGTTCAGGGACATAATCTTGTTTGGCAAGATTAGGGAATGTTGCCGTAACCAGGGATATAGCTCAAGAGAAGGCGCCTTTGTGATTTTCTAGGAACAGAGGACAACCCTTCACCCACAATAAGCATCTCTGTCACCCCTTGGTCTAGAGCACACATGGCACATCCAGGTCTCTCCGCCCTTGGCGTGGAAAGCACATGACATTTCCAGGTCTCTCCCTGCCCTTGAGCTGGAGAGTATATGGAATGTCAAGGTCACTCTGCCTTTAGTCTAGAGAGCACATGATATTTCAAGGTCAACAGCACCACCTAGTGGAATAGGAATTCTCTCCATGAGGCGCGTTGTCGGCAAATTATTGGTCCTTCGCGGAAGCATGGTAGCCTCCCGACTCTCTCCCCTTTTTGTGCTTCTCTATTAAAAGACAGGCTTCATGTTGTTTTTGTAAATGGGAAAATTCTGTCTTCAACAACTAGAGCTAAAACATCCTCCAAAGGCAAATTTTAGTCTCAAACTGTCCCATCAGAAAGAAAATGGCCGCTTGGTCTCTATGTTCTTTTAAGGTACCTATTTTGCCTCTAATTAGAGTGATACTTAATTAGTAAGGGAATTTGAAGTCTGGAAGTCAACCAAAACCATTCTCTAAAGACAAACGTTTCAGCACTGGTTATAACAGCAGGATATAGAGCCCAATCTAGCATGCCCCCTCTATTAAAGGGGTCTTGACAAAGTATTATGTTGTTTTTCTTGAGATCTATTTTTTTGGGGGAGGCAGGCAGGTCACACAAGTCTAGGAATTCAAAGAGAAATCATAAGCACTGGACTAGAGCCACTTGGGTGAGCATGACTAACCCCAATTTCTTATTTTCTCTGGTTCCATGGCTCGGGGTCATGCCTGTAACCATGAGAGGAACATTCAACAATATGCCAGGACCCAGGAACCATGGAGGGAAAACATCAAGAAGGACATCCCCACTGCCTTTCTCTCCACCCTGGGTCACACCTAAAGGAAGGAAACTAAAAGGGGCCCTTTTCTTCACTTTTCTTTATCATCTTTGGCCTGTATTCCCCTGGAGTGAATTCTGAAGCACAGCACTCTTTTAACCCTAAGACTTTTTTTTTTTTCTTTTTTTAAATTATACTTTAAGTTCTGGGGTACGTGTGCAGATCTTGTAGGATCGTTACATAGGTATACACAAGCCATGGTGGTTTGCTGCGTTCATCCCCCCATCATCTACATTAGGTATTTCTCTTAATGTTATGCCTCCTCAATACCCCCACCCCCTGCTAACCCTCTGCTAGCTCTCCCACCCTCCCTGTGTCTATGTGCTCTCATTGTTCAACTCCTACTTATGAGTGAGAACATGTGGTGTTTAGTTTTCTGTTCCTGTGTTAGTTTGCTGAAAATGATGGTTTCCAGCTTCATCCATATCCCTGCAAAGGACATGAAATCATCCTTTTTTATGGCTGCGTAGTATTCCATGGTATGTATGTGCCATATTTTCTTTATCTAGTCTATCATTGATAGCATTTGGGTTTAAGAAAAAGTAGTTCATTTTCTTTTGCACAAAGGTATGGCCTTCTTACCCTCTTGAACCAGCCTGGCCTATGGAAGGAAGGCTTAATTTTAATAATCTCAAACAATTATATCTTTTCTGTGGACAGGAGGGCACATGGCTTGATGTACCTTATATACAGGCATTCTTTGTCCTATGAAAAACCCCAGAGCTTTGTAAGCATTGCACAATCGACCTAGGCCTGTTAGCAATCACAGCAGGCAGGCCCAAAGGGAATGATTCTCCAAGACTAGAAAAGCAACTTCTGGGTGAACCATCTAAGGCAGCTATTGGGTACCCCACCTCTTCTAGATCCCCTTATCCAGAGCCTTCTCTAACCACACCACCAGCTCTTCCACTTTCACTAACTCCAAAATTTCTCACTCCCCTACAGGAAATGCCCAGTGGAGGTGAGGCCACTAGGGCTCAAGTTCCCTTCCAATCGCAGGACCTTAGACACATAAAGGGAGACTTAGGCCAATATTCTGATGACTCTGAAAGTTATACAGAAACCTTTCAAAATTTAACTCAGGTATTTGACTTCTGAATGAAGGGATGTCATGCTGCACTTAAGCCAAAACTTAACTGCAGCTGAGAAGCAGGCAGCTCTACAGGCATCAGAGAAATTAGAGATGAGTAATATTTCTCCTATACTAGGCCTAAAAGGAAAATACAAAACAGGGAAAGTGTGTAAACATCATTCCCAATAGGAAGGGAAGAAGTTCCTTTTGGTAGTTCTAATTGGAACATCATTGACACTACAGATGAATGGAAAAGGAAACATTTTTCTTAAATGTTCATATTGAACGGCCTATGAAGAACTATGGCCAAATCTCTTAATAAACTGCCTATAATAAACCAAGAGCCAGAAGAGAATCCCACAGCCTTTATAAAAAAACAGAGAGAGGCACTGATAAAGCATACCTCCCTATCCCCTGAGTCAGTGGAGGGACAGCTCATCCTGAATGACAAGTTTATTATATATGCAGCTCCCTATATTAGAAGGAAACTACAGAAGTAAGCTATAGGACCAGATATCACCTTAGAGAACCTTATGAAGGTAACCACCTTGGTCTTTTATATTAGGGACAAGGAGGAAGTCCAGGAGAAAGAGATGAAGCAAGAGAAGGACAGAAACTCTAATAACTGCTTTGCAGGCTTGCAAAGTCCAGAATCTCTGAGGTGTCTCTGCTAGTTGCTATTGGTGCAGCAAGTCGGGGCACTTTAAGAAGGGGTGTCCAGGCAGCAATAAGAAAATATCATAACCCTGTCTAGCATCTGTTGGCAACCACTGAAAATTGGACTGACCCTGGAGATGAAAGTTACCAGGTTCAGAACCAGCCTTACTGATGGTCCAATAGGACTGATGGGTCCCAGGGTTCAAACCCCCAGCTCCGGTGGCTAAAACCATCATTACAGCACAGGAGCCCCAAGTGATTCTGGAAACTGAAGGAAAGAAGGTAGATCTCCTTCTGGACACTCAAGCCAGCCTCTATCCTCCCCTCTCTAATCCAGTCCTCCCCTTTTCCCACAGCATGACTGACGGGAGTCTCAGGAAAGACTAATGTGATATTTTTTATAATTCCTTAGTTGCAAATGGGGAAACCTATTATTTACACATGCCTTTTTAATCATGAAAGCAAGCCCTACTTCTTTATTAGGTAGAGACATGGGTGCCAGTATCCTTGTAGCCCCAAGACAATCTTTTTCTCTCACCCTAGTGGAAGCTAATATCAATTCAGAAGTGTGGGAAATGCAAGGAAGAATAGGTCAAGCTGTAACCGCTAGGCCTATCCAGATCCATTTCAAGAATCCCACTTCTTTTCCTAACCAGAAAGGAAACCCTCTAAAGCCAGAGGCTATCAAAAGTTTAGAAGTTATTATTAATAATCTGAAGATGTGGGACCTCCACAAACACTGTAACAGCCCCCCACAGCACCCCAATATTGGGAGTGCAAAAACCTAATGGGGAATGGAGACTAATTCAGGGCCTCCAATTTATTAATGAGGTCATAACCCCAATCCATGTGGTAGCTAATCCCTATACATTGTTAACCCAGATACCTGAGGGAACTAAATGGTTTACAGTCCTAGATTTAAAGGATGCCTTCTTCTGTATATCATTACATCCTGACTCTCAACACCTGTTTGCCTTTGAAGATTGCTCTCACCAAACTGCCCAGTTAACATAGATGGGTGCTGCCTCAGGGATTTCAAGATAACCTTCATTTTTTTTTGGACAGGTCTTGTCAAAAGACCTCTCTGAGTTTTCCCATCCTCAGTCAAGGTTTTGCAATATATGAATGATATTCTGCTCTGTGCCCCAACTAAGAAAGCTTCTCAGAAAGGCACTGAAGCACTTCTTAATTTATTAGCCAACAGAGGATATAAGGTTTCAAAATCTAAGGTTGAGCTTTGCAAAACCTCAGTGAAGTACCTAAATTAAGTGCTGTCTGAAGGGACCAGAGTATTAGTAGAAGAAAGGATTAAGCCCATTTCTTCCTTCTGCCTCCAAAATACAAATTACAGAATTTTTCAGGCTATAGGTACCTGAGTATGGTGTGATAGTTTGTTCTCTCTATCACCTCATAAGAGAAACTCAAGTAGCTAAAACTCATCTTCTAACCTGGAAACCTGAAGCTCAACAGGCCTGTAACCATCTAAAGCAGTGACTAGTTTAGGCACCAGCTTTCAGCCTCCCTGTAGGAAGAGGCTTCAGTCTGTATGTATAAGAAAGGAAGGAAATGGCCTTGGAAGTCTTAACACGGGCCCGAAGACCAAATCAACAGACAGTGGACTACCTGAGAAAAAGATTTGGTGGCTAAAGGATGGCCAGCATGCCTCTGAGCCATTGCCATCATGGCTCTACCAGTCCTAGAAACCTCGAAATTAACGCTGGGAAATGACTTAACTGTTTATACCCCACATAATGAGATGGGATTACTGTCCTCTAAGAGAAGCCTTTGGTTGACAGCTGGCTTCTTAAATATCAAGCTGTACTGTTAGAGGATTTCCCCATCCAGTTAAAGATTTACTCTTGCTTAAACCCAGCCACTTTCTTCCCTGAGGGAACTGGGAAACTAGAACATGGCTGTAAACAAGTTGTAGTACAAGCCTATGCAGCCAGGGAAGATCTTGGAAAAAACCCTGGAGAAGTGAGACTGGACCCTCTTCACAGATGCAAGCTCCTTTGTAGAGCAAGGAGTCTATGAAGCAGGATACACAGTGGTCACTCTGAATGATGTTACTGAAAGTGTGTCTCTCTCTCCAGACACAAGCTTTCAAACAGCTGAGCTGATAACCCTAATAAGAGCTCCTGAGTGAAACAAGGGAAAGGTGGCTGATATTTACACTGACTCCAAGTATGCTTTCCCAGTTCTCCACGCTCATGCTGCCACTTGGAAAGAAAGGCACTTTCTTACTGCCAATGATCTCCTATAAAATACCATTAGGAAATTAACAAGTTTTTATCCTGTTTTCCTTCCATGAAAGGTAGCAGTGATACATTGTAAGGGACATCAGAAGAGAGTAGATGAAATAACCGAAGGAAACAAGCTAGTTGATCAGGCAGTCAAGTCAGCAGCAAGGAAGTCTCATGGCATCAACATACTTGAAACCCCCCTACCTTGGGAAGGCTCTATCAGAGAAACCAAGCCTGAGTACTCCCATGCAGAAATAAAGTGGACCACTTCTTGAGGGTACACTTTGCAGCCCTCAGGAGGGCTATAATCAGAGGATGGTAAGCTCCACTTGCCAGCCTGCAGCCAATAGAAAGTCCTTAAACCCTTGACCGAGTTTTTCACTTGGTAAAGGATAAAACTCATCAATTTGCCCGGGGATTGTTTTCAGGAGAGAAACTAAGAACTGTGAAACAGGTTGTTAATGCTTGTGAAGTCTGTCTTAAAAATAATTTCCTGAACAGGCGGCTTTTTTTTCCTAAAACCCAAAGGATGGGAAGCTCTCCAATGGAGGGCTGGTAGATAGACTTCACCCACATGCCAAAGATGAAGGGCCTCCAATACCTCCTGGTATGGGTAGATACTTTTGCCAACTGGATAGTAGCATTTCCATGCCTTACAGAGAAAGCCTCCAAGGTAGTAGAGGTGTTAGTAAATGAAATTATTCCACATTTTTGTCTACTTGAGTACCTCCAAAGTGACAATGGTCCTGAGGGAATGTGTTCTCTTTCCGGGTCCACAAAGGGGCATAGTTTTAAGGGTAAGAACTTCCTAGCACCATGCCCCCCTCCCATCTCTCTACATCTGGGAGATTTAAGGTTTATGGTTGAATTTCGTGGGCGAGGGAAGAAACTAAGAGTCAATCACTCCAGCGGAAGTTCTAAACAACTCCTTTCATTGGCCTGGGGTCTTAGAGAAGGTGGAGATTCCTCCCAGGTTAAAAGCCCCCTTCTTCCACACCCCTTAGGACTCCATGTTTGGGTCCCCTTCCACAAACACTCCCTTTGTGGAAGCCATCTTTCTCTCTCCTGGATCTCCCCTATGGGGTCCCCTTCCACACTCTCTCGTGGAAGCCTGTCTTCCCCTCCTAAACTCCATCTCTCACTCAGTGTGGAAGCTGCTTTCCTCTCCTGGATTCCATCTTTCTGGATTCTCTCACTCATTGTGAGAGTTAGCTGTTTTTTTCTCTCTCCTCCTGTTTCTCTCTCTCTAAATAAATAAATAACTTTCTACAAACACTTTTGAGTTCGACATTTACTGCGCACTGCGCTGTGGTCCCCTCTCTCGTTCTTGAGAGGGCAGGAGGCCAAGAACCTGGATAAACATCCTCTCAGGGGAGGTGAGGGCACCCTGAACCCCAATATTATATTCTGGAGAGCCAGCCAGGAGAGGGGTACGCCAGAAGAGGGGCACACTCAAAGAGGGGTACAGCCAGGAAAGGAGTACAGCTGGAGAAGATTTCAAAATTGTGAGTGAAACCAGCCTTATTCTGTCTTGTCTCTTTAAGAACACCTCAAGCCGCCGCAGACAGGCAGGGCTTAGGGGAATCCAAACAGAGGCATCTCGGAGGCACGACCCAGCCCCTCTTAAGCAGCATGGCCTGGCCGGAATTAAAAGCGTAGATTTTTTTTTACCTTCAAGCTCTCTCTCTGCTTTCTGTCTTCTGCTCTATCCCTCAGATATTATCTCTGGGACCAAAACCTGAGGGAGCCTGTGGGGAAGAGCAGGCCAGCACTGCCCCGGGGCCTTTCGCTCCTTGCCCGCCTGGAACAGCCCAGCCCCGGGGCAGAACCGAGTGCGCAGCCGCAGCCGTGGGCTGGAGAAAGCTGCGGGGAGGGGCGAGGGAGGGGCGAGGTACAACTGGACCCTGCTGAGACGGGGAGCGCGGCAGCCTGGCGCGTGGCTCTGGCAGGCGTCTCCGGCATTCCCCAGTCCCAGGCAGCAAGGTAAAAAGGCTCCCCAGTGTGTTTGCCTGCTGGCCACAGGTCCCTGTGTGGGCAGTATCTGGGGAAGTGACCCAGGCATGCAAGTGGTTCTGGAGGGGTCAACATGGCGACCGAAAGCTGGGGGAGGTGGGCAGGAGAACTCACGGAGGCCCAGCAGCTGCCGCAAATGCGGCTTTTAAATTGATGCAGCAAGCGGCTTTTTTGCTCAGCTGGTGCAGCTCTGAGGGAAAGGAAGTGGCTGAAGCGGCTGTTGGCCATCAGCCCCACCCGGCTTTTAGGCAGGCCACACCGCCTCAGGGTGCAGCATTCTCATTCAAAATGTGGCTTAAGAAATCTTTAGGCCTTCACTCAATGTGAGTAGCCTGTTTTTATAGTTGGCTAAGCTGCAGGGTCTGTAACTGTAAGGTTGCTAGTTCAAATCCCAGGTGGAGTCTGTTTTGAATTGGTGGAAACTTTTGGGGAAATTCAGAATCTGAAGGCTATGGGACTTTGTGTTTGCTGTATAATTTGTCTTGCTTAGGATTGGCTCTCCCTCTGGCAGAACTTTTCAGTCATTCTGTCCACTCCAATGGCAGTTAAGGTAGTAGAAATAGACTCATGGATTCATCACACTCAGCTGAAGCCTTAGATAACTCCTGAGGAAAGTCATAGCCCTCCATTCCGCAGCCTGAAGTTCCAGGAGATGACCCTTCATATCCCTGCGAGCTCTTAGAAGATCTGCATCTGCTTTTCCAATAAGATCCTCGGGGAAGTAACCACTCATAAGTCTAATTTACATCCTGGCATTAATAGGACTATAACCCTCAACTTGGCTATCTCTCCAACTCCGATTATCCTTTCATAGTGGGAAAGGAACCTGTCTCTTTCAAGGAAAAATGCTGCTATTTTGTAAACCAGTTAAGTGTTGTTTTGAACATAGAACTCAGGAATCAATCAAAGGGCTAAAGACTTTCAAGGACCTGGCTCTGTTCTCTCCTAGGCTCATTTATAACCATTCTATATTTGTTGGCTTCTGATCTTTAACCACCTTCTCACATTCATTTCTTATATAGCCATAAGGTCACAAATAATCCTACCACAGGAACCCTGGATGTCCTTGGCTCATGGGCTCTATCGTGGACCTCTAGATCAACCTGTACCCCTGAAAGGCTTCCCTCTGGAGTAAACCTCAACTGTAGGTCCCCTTCTATGCCCCATTTCAGCAGGAATTAAAGAGGATTGACGTCCATAATTCCAAGAACTTTCTAGTGCCATGCCCCCATCCCATCTCTCTCCACCCGGGAGATTTAAGGTTTATGGTTCAATTTTGTAGGCATGGGAAGAAACTAAGAGTTAATCACTCCAGTCAAATTTCTAAGGAACTCCTTTCATTGGCCTGGAATCTTAGAGAAGGTGGGGGTTCCTCCCAGGTTAAAAGTCCCCTTCTTCCACACCCCTTTGGACTCCATGTTTGGGCCCCCTTCCACAAACGCTCCCTTCATGGAAGCCATCTCTTTCTCTCCTGGATTTTCCCCCTGGAGTCCTCTCCACGAACACTCTCTCGGAAGCCTGTCTTCCCCTCCTAAACTCCATCTCTCTCTATTCCCTTGCACTCAGTGTGGAAGCTGCTTTCCTCTCCTGGATTCCATCTTTCTGGATTCTCTCACTCAGTGTGAGAGTTAGCTGTTTCTTTCTCTCTCTCTCTTTAAATAAACCACTTTCTACAAACACTTTTGAGTCCAACATTTACTGTGCATTGAGCCATGATCACCTCTCTCATTCTTGAGAGGGCAGGAGGCCAAGAACCTGGAGAAACACTCTCTCAGGGGAGCTGAGGGCACCCTGAGCCCGAATATTACAGTCCTTTATTTAAGGCAGTCATCACACAAGGGGTCTCAAAGGCATACAGTAAAATCTTTATCGCACCTGGAGACTCCAGTCTTCAGGAAAGATAGAGAAGACAGATCATACTATCAAAAGACACTTCAGGAAACTGTCCCAAGAAAATCACCCTTCTTGGGTTACTCTTCTTCCCATTGCTTTACTGCAGGTAAGAAACATCTCTTCCAAGTTACGTCTAAGTCCTTTTGAGATGCTGTACAAACAGCATTTTCTCACTAATGATTTTTTATTAGACAAAAAGACCTCTGGATTGGTTAAGCATGTAACCTCTCTGGCTTGCTTTCCAGAGGAATTAGCTCAACTAGCCGAAGCCGAACCCTAAGAAGTAGGACCACTTTTATTTAACCCAGGATGTTTCAGTATTGGTAAAAGCTCTCCCTTCTCTTTCTCCTTCCTTAAGCCCAAGCTGGGACAGGAATTACACAAATTTCCTTTCAAACTCCTCAGCAGTACAAATTTCAGGTATCAACTCCTGGATACATCACACTTGAGTCAAAGCTTGGAAAGATGAGTGAGCAGCCACAGACAGCCTAGAAGAACATCCTGGATACTAATGTGAAGAAGAAAATGTATTACTCTAAAATGCCTACACTAAAAACAAAATAAATCTCAAATCAGTAATTTAACTTTCCCTAATGGAATTAGCAAAAAAGAACAAATTAAATTCTAATTTATCAGGTGAAGGAAGTAAGATATTAGAGAAGATAAAATAGAGAAAGATGATACAGAAAGTCAATCTAAAAGCAAAAGTTAGTTTATTGAAAAGATCAACTAAATTGATAAATTTTAGCTACACTTAGATGCAAAGGACTAAAATTATAAATTTTAGAATAATAACTAAATTTTTGTATAATAACTAAAATTATAAATGAAGGTAGAGATGCTACTAATGACTTTACAGTAATTAAAATAATTATAAAGGAATACTAAGAACAATTCTGTGCCAACAAATTAGATAAAATAGATGAAATGGACAAGTTTCTACAAACACACAGTATCAAAACTTAAGAAGAAATAAAAAATATTAACAGGCCTACAACAAAGAGACTGAATTAGTAATTAAAGAGTTTCTAGTTTATAAAAGGTCAGAATCAGATGACTTCTTGGTGAATCATAACAAACATTTAAAACAGAAGTCCTTCTCAAAGTCATCCAAAAAATTGAACAGGAGGCTGACTTACTAAATTTATCTTATTAGACCAATATTCTCTGATACCAAAGTAAGACAGACTTTACAAGAAACAACAAACTATATACTTTTATGAATATATATACAAAAAGAGGATATTAGAATGACCAGAAAGCATCTGAAAAAAATCAGCATTTTAATCATTATGAAATGAAAGCAAATTCAAGCCACAAAATCACAATTCCATCTTTAGAAGAGCAATCATTAACATTGATGGGGGTAGTAATGAGTTTGCTGGGATGCTGACAATAATAGACTTGCTTATCTGGGCTCTGATTATGTGAGCGAGTGACTTTACTTTGTAAAAACACACTGAACTGTAAAATTTGGGTATTTTTCTGTGTCATACATACTATTTCAATAAATGACAAACATTTAAAAAATTGGATAAATAGAAAACATTTTTACTTTGTCTTTATGTTTACATCAACATTTTTTCCTTAATCTTGGGGTTTTTAAGCTGTATATAATATCTCTACAACACATTTATACTACTGATGACACACTTCTTTCAGTGCTGTTACAGGAATATTTTCTACTTAAAATACATCTTTTGTTATTTCAAGGAATGTTGGGCTAAAGAGGGTTATACTGAAATAAAGTATATTTTTATCAAATAATACTTTTTAGAGTTAAAACATAGTGAATGAATAATTACATAAATTTTTATTAATGCATAATGATGCATTTTATTTAACCCTTTTAAGAGCATAAGGATTACAGAGATGCGAGGATAAGATTTTTATTTAAGATATTCACAAATTTGTTAATTTACTTTTTGCGCCTGCATTCCCTCAAAGAGTAAATCTTGACCTTCTTGACAGTTTTCTCAGATTCCTTCTGGCTTAGTAACCTACTAAGTTTCCTCAGATGTATTGCATTTTAGCCAATGGGACATACTGCTTACAGAAACTGCAGTAATTCAACATTTTTTAAAGCTGTATGTGTCTTCAAGTAATTAATAGTATGGTAAATTACACATATTAACTATCTTAAATTTACTTTAAAAATATTTAAACATTAATTAAAATGTGTAATATTGTCAACTGTTGATAAAAGCAGACATTTTTACAGGTCACACCTTTTTTGCTAATTCTGTTTTCTGATATTTTTTATTTTTACCACCTGAGGGAAACTTCCCTATGGATTAAAAAAATCTTTATTCCTGACCTATAACATTGAGGGAAGGACAAAGGAAGAAAGATTCAAGTGATGGTAATATTTTTCTTCTATTAGGCATGAGTATACTATTTTTGGTCCATCAAAAGCACTCCAAACAAGCCTTCATTTTGGTACCATAGATTTTTAATAATATTCAATATTTTCACAAGCAGTTATGTTCCCTTTACAAAAATCATTAATTGATAAGCTAATAATGAGTTGGTTAATTAGTTCAATATTCTAGAATATAGCTAACTATAATTTATTAGTTAACTTCGAATATGATTGCTAACAACAAACCTAGGTCTCACTGGAAAAAATTAATTATAGGATAGTTATAATTTTATAATTATACTTATTTTAATACTAAAGTTAGAGTGTAATTACAGTAGCCTGAAGGGTTTCTTCAGTATTAAATTATTTCCTCCAATGTAGTACTACTGGAATAAACCACAGTGTTAAGATAATGGAAAAATACTTGCAGCATTGAGTCTCCTGCTGGTTACCCCAGTCACTGTCTCACAATGGTCTTCCATCTTTAGTAGAAGAGACAATACAAAGGGTATTCTAGAAAATTTACTCTACCAGGAGTTGGATTACTTGAAGGAATTTGACCTTCATCTATAAAATTGTCTAGAGGTCTTTTTGTTTGTTTGGGGGGTTCCAAAATTGGTGGGGGACACTCAAAAGCAGTCACTAAATTTGGTTGTGTCTTTAGTCTTTGAGATGTGGAATGTATAATGAAAGTAGATCTTTCCTCTGTGGGCACTATGTACCCGTATGACATCAACAGAAGAGAGGAGGCAAAAAGTAGAGGTATCTAATAGAACTACTGTAATTGAAAAAAAAAAATAATAAATGAAGTGGAATAATAAGTTACCAATGGAAAAAGGTTTCGAAGGGACCCATGCACACTATTGGTGGGAATATATATTACTACAGTCATTAAGGAAAACTGTGGAAGTTCCTCAAAAAACTAAAAACAGAACTGCCATATGATCCAGTAATTCTACTTCTGGGTATTCAAGCAAAATAGTTGAAATCAGTATGTTTCTTGCTGATTTCAGCAATCAAAATGTTTATTAAGTCTCTCATGTTCATTGCTGCACTATTCACATTAGCCAACTTATGGAATAAACCTAGGTGTCCGTCAACAGATAAATCGATAAAGGTAATGTGGCATATACACAATGGAATCCTTTTCAACCAACATGGATGAAATTGAAGAATATTATGCTAAGCAAAAGAAGACAGGCACAGAAAGAAAATACTGCATGTTCTCACTTATATACGGAATATAAAACAATCAAACAGAGAAAGAGAGAGTAGAATGGTGGTAACCAGAAGTGAGAAGGTTGGGGATAAGGAGGAAATGAAAGATATAAAGCCTCAATTAGACAAAAGAAACAGCTCACTTTATTTGAGCTACATTGTGCAGCATGGTGAATATAGTAGATAATCTATCTACACTGAAAAATCACTGAGTAAATTTTAAATGTTCTTACCACAAAAAATGAGAAGTATTTTAGTTGATGGATATGTTAATTACCTTGATTTGATTTTTTTCATATTTTATTCATGAATCATGTCACTTTCTACCCCATAAATACATACAATTATATTTTTTAAATTTACAACCTTTAAAAAGTAGCAATTTAAAAAATTCAATATACTCATCATTGGTTAACTAAAAAGTAACAATTTTAAAAATTCAATATATTCATCATTGGTTAGTCAAAGTTTAATTTTCTTTCTTTTTTTTTTTTTTTCAGATGGATTTTGCTCTTCTCCCTCAGGCTTGAGTGCAATGGTACAATCTCAGCTCACTGCCACCTCTGCCTCCGAGGTTCAAATGATTCTCCTGCCTCAGCCTCCCAAGTAGCTAGGATTACAGGTCTGTGCCTCCATGTTCTGCTAATTTTTGTATTTTTTTTAATTTTTTTTTTTTTTTATTTTTTAAATTTTTAATAGAGACGGGGTTTCTTCATGTTGGCTGGGCTGGTCTTGAACTCTTGACCTCATGTGATCCACTTGCCTGAGGCTCCCAAAGTGTTGGAATTACAGACGTGAGCCACCACACCTGGCCTCAAAGTTTAAATATTTAACCAATATAAAAATTTGATCTGTGACACATTAAAAATATTTATAACATTATTTTATCAATTTATTTGATGAACTATAGTAAAAACTCATAAGCAGGATCCACAGGCAGAAATTATACTCTCAAGATTTTATGCTTCAAAATATTAATATTTAAGAAGGCTTCTGCCTCTGATAAAGATGGTATAATCAGAGCCAGATTTGGCCTTCCAGAAGAAACAACAAAAAACCCTAAAAAAAATACAGGGACAAAAATCGTTTTTAAGACAATGAATATTAAACAAGTAAAAATGGTCATATTTCAAAGGTGAAAAATAACTGAGGTGAGCCTATGATTGTCCTATTTTACTGCCTGAAGGAATTTCTCATGTTGCAGCTTTGTGAGGGGAGTCTCACACCTGTGAAATTCCTTCAACTTTGCCGTGTTCTATTGGCTAGGAGCAATTCACAGAATATTATCCACAAAAGAAAGGGAGAAGGTTATTCAGGGGAAGAGCATCAGGAGGTGGGAATCATAGGGGTCACCCTAAAGTTTGTCTGCTACAGTTATGGAAAACTTCATGCCTATAATTCAACAACTTAGATAAAATGGAAAATATCTCTTTAAAAAAATATTTTTCCCTAATGTTTCAATCATGTTATTGAGAATAGCCAAATACAATAGTATGACCAAATATCCTTCAACAGACAAATGAATAAACAAACTGGAATATCCATACAACAGAACACTATTTAAGCAATAAAAACAGAACTGACAACTACATCAACATGAATGTAATAGTTACGTAAGTGAAAGAAGCACAGCCAATGAATCAACCAGTGCACCAAGTGAAAAAAAAGGATAAAATCCAGATTTGTTTTAATGTTTCTTTCCTCTTTCTGATCCTGGCACCCAAAGGCTTGGCTATCCTAGTCATTCACTCTCTACTGCATTTAAAGAACTTTTAAAAAATGTTTAATTAAAATTCAGTGTTTCTAGTTCTTGGGATATCAGGGTTAACACCTGCAGGGGTCTGTCCTGCAGACCCTGACTCAGCGACAGATGAACAAAGTACACTGACACACAGATGTTATGCTTTACCAGTCGTGCTGAGGGGCAGTGGCCACTTACCGGCACCCTGGAGAGTGCTGTAAACAGTTGCAACTGCCAGCCACCACTACTCAGTAAGACTCGCATTTATTTAGTAAAGCGTAATTGACAAAGGCTTGAGTCAACACCACTAGAGTGAAAGATTAAAGCACAGGTTCCAATGCTCAAAGCAAACACCATTAGTTGATACTATCTCTGGTTAACCTCCTCCCAAGAGCAGCATCAGCTCAAAGGTTAAAGACCACATGATTAAACAAGTTAGCTAGGTAAACTACTCATATTCCTTTGTTTTTGTGCCCTAATCTCTCTGGCTCCTACAAAAAGATGTTGGCTGCCTTCAGCCAAAACTTCTACTGAAAATATAGAAAAAACCCTTAGGTCATCCAAAAGGGTTTGAGACTGTATTCTATGAATGTCCCTAATATTTTCCCCTTAACATGTTTGCTACCAACCTGAGTGAATTCCCACACTGGGATAATGATTGGTTTGACATAAGCTACATGATCAGAGCTGATCTCCATCTCTTAGATGTGGAACTTAAAAAAGAGAACATAATACCATGATTTATAAACTGCAGCATCATCAAATTGTTATTTGAGAAAGTGTAAATACAATTTTTTCTTTATTTTGACTAAATACATATTTTTTAAATTCTGAAAAATGATCATATCATGGAGTTTCTAGCTTTTGAAGAATGGAAAATAATTGTCAAATGGGCATAACCTACCAATTTAATAATATCTTTTGGTTTTTCCACCAGGGTATTTACATGTGTTTAATATTACTAAAGTGTGTTCATACAGGTGTAGCTATTAAGAAATGTAGTCAGATCACTGTTTAAATTAGCACTCTTTACAATAATTTTGTCAACTGATAAAATTATGCATTTGACAGAAATTATTTTAATCAGAGAAAATGAGTCATATAAATGAGATAATGGCAGTGATAAGAATGAAAGAAAGATATGATGAAACGAAAAGAGGGACAGCAGAACACAGACAAATTCCTTTGCAGAATAAGTGCCTGTGTTTTGCAAGATAGTCATCAGCATTAACATCACGTAACGTTTTATTGACTTTTCCTGAAATTTGCTGTTTTAAATGCAACATAAAATTTTATATATAACAAATCCAGATGCTAATTATTCATAGCATAGAGTTGTAAATAAGAAAGTAATCACAGAGATAAACAGATAACATGTGGCAGAATTTATATTTAAACACAATTCTGACATCCAATATTCCCTGATTGTAGTCTAAGAAATTTAATTATATCATTTTAACCTATTTAATAATCTTGCATCAAAAGGAAAGTTTCAACGAACTGCTCTCTTGTTTGTCCTTTGATTTTGCAACTTCTAGTAAGAATGATTTGTTATTTCTTATAGAAACAATTCCAATAGCCTAATCGTGCCTGCTTTGAGCACCTCTCCAGTGAGTAAAGGACAGTTCTATAGATCAAATGGCTAAAATTTGATTGTTCTTATCTCTTTGTAAAAAAATTCTTACTTTTTTTAAAAGGAATCAATGAAAGACAAATATCCTCCTATTTCAAAGCTCCCATTACATAATAGTTTTTCTCTACCCGTAATTTGGGATATATGGGATTTGAACCATATATCCTCCTGATTTGGTTGACCTTTAAGCTTAATGGTTTTTATATTTGTTTACAAACTGATGGCGTTCCTGTAATGAGCTATGCATCTTAGGACAATCATATTTATTGAAACCAATAATCACATAGTCACATTATGAAAAATATTTTATTTATTTATTTTTGAGGTGGAGTTTTGCTCTTGTTGCCCAGGCTGGAGTGCCATGGCGCAAACTCAGCTCACTGCAATCATCACCTCCTGGGTTCAAGCAATTCTCCTGCCTCAGCCACCAGAGTAGCTGGAATTACAGGCATGTGCTACCGCGCCCAACTAATTTTGTATTTTTAGTAGAGACAGAGTTTCTCCATGTTGGACAGGCTGGTCTCAAACACCTGACCTCAGGTGATATGCCGGTCTTGGCCTCCCAATATGCTGGGATTACAGGCATAAGCCACCAAAAAGTATTTATTGCTTGCTCTTCATGATATTGTAATTCTTTCAGCCTTTCAAGTAGAAAACTATCTGCAGCAAGCCTCAAAAGTAATATTGTAATATTGTTTTCATATTGGACATACTGGCTATGTTGTATATATTATTTTATCTACATAAAAATCATCCCAAAATTTCTTAAAAACCTATCTTGACTCATAAAATTCATGACATTCAAGAGAAAACTTAGCAAAATAAATTATTTTTCAACATGGTTGTGCAGTTGGGCCCATTATAAGAGATGGATGAAGGTGGAACAAGCTGATTTATTGGTCTAAAGACAAATTATCAAAAATAATATTTATATTAAAAAACTTCCCATTTAAATAAATAGTTAAGTATTTTTTTAAAAAACAGTTAAGTACTATGGAGGTCATGAATAAAATTACTGAGATCTTAAGGGCTCACAAATGGAGAAAGTTTGGCAGTTTGTGGAATAATGGTGTTGTAGTAAAGAGGGGCTGTAATAGATTAGCTTGGGAAATGTAAAAATACTGAAATTTTTAAAAACATTAAATGTATAACTATTAATAATAAGCCTGGGAGACTGCATTTAGAATCCAAATATCTCCTCTCAGGTTGTGTTTAGATAAGCCTTGCTCTCATCAAATGAACATCAATTTCAACAGTACTATTTCTCTGCTCAAATTGGCTCAAATTTGTGACCATGAAATTTTATTCCTCTTAATAATTTTTAATAGATACTTTAAAGAGTATTTTCAAATAACAATAATGAGCCCAATATACCTGAGTGTTTCCTTTCAATTTCCTGTGCTAATTATGCTAATTATTGTAATTAGCAGTACTTGCTTGCTTTTTAATACTACACAGCTGTTACAGGTAACATTTAGCCATTTTGATTGTCATCATAACATTTTAGTGATTAAAGCTTCTTTTGATAGTTTGTTCTCAAATTTCTGAGCATTCAGATTACCTAGAATAATAATGGAGTAATTTTTTTAAAGCTATGTGATGCTATAGCTACTGATACCATAAATGTAGAAAAATAAGAAAATACTGTTGTTGTAGCTCTGCATCCCTTTGCTGTGATATTTCTTTTCTCTTCCTAGAAAAGGAATGAGGAGAGTTCTATCTAAGACAAGCAAAGACCAATGGTCTCATATGGTTAAGCTATTTTCTCATATATTTTTGCATAAGATAGGCAAATAGGCACCAATCTTACTCTTTTTAAGCTTTATATATCACACCTTCATATCAATTAGGTCTTTTTTACAAATTGCCTCTAAATTTTCTATTGACATTATTGTTTTCAAAATAATACAGCTAATTTGAATACAATTAAAATGGCTTTGAAACAATGCTATGAAGTAGTCAGTATTTTCATGTAAATGTTATACTACATAAAATATATTTAATTGTCTCATTTGAAGCTCGTAACTACTCTATATTATCAGGATAGAAGAAAAAATACGTCCAAAGTAATATCAATTTTCAACATTCACCCTTGATGTTAGTTGACAGAAATCATATTTTAAAACTAGATAACAAAATCAAATGCATTAAGTGACATCAATGTTTTACAGTAGTGAATACAGAATAATGGCAAGTTCTGTTGTGTTTTATTTATTTTTCAGAAAACATACTTTGGAAAGAAAATTTCAACAGCCTTAAATAATATTACATTCTTCTCATTTTCATTATAGCTGTAATTTTTTTCTCTCTTGTTTTTTAATCAACATTAACTAATTGGAAGGTATTTGCAACAAATGTGTGAAGTTTTTCTATAGCAGTGTCCTGTGGGCCAGTGGGCCTACCTTGGCTGGCAAATTTTTTGAAACCAAAGTTTCCCTTGAACACACTCTTAATGATTCATGTATTGTTTATGAATGGCTTAACGCTCCAATGGCAGTGTTGAGTGATTATGACAGACTATATGGTCTGCAAAGCAGAAAGCATTTGTTAACTTGATTTCTATAAAAAGAGGTAGGCAACCCTGCTCTGTAATAACTGATTTAATCAAGCAATCTGTACTACACTTCTAATTATTAAACCCAAGTTGAATAAGCAGGTAGGAAGAAAACATTTAAATGAAGCTATGGCTGTAGGGGTGATAATATATTTTGTAAGTCAACATGAGTGAACTTTGAGTCACAAGTCTAACCTTAAACTAACTTTCCTTTTTCTTTTATTTTCTTGATTGCTTTCTACATGACTTCATTATTAGATAGAATAACATTTATTTTTCACTCGAGGTATTTAAGAATAAATTAGATAAAAAAGAAGAGAGAAAGAAAAAAATAATTCTAGGCAGAGAGACGAGCCTATGTAAACACATGGAAGAATAAGGAAACACATTGATACTGCTGGAGCAAATGGTATGTAGGGAAACATTTAAGAATAATGTAGAGTTAGCATGTAACTTCTTTGCATATGCCTATCACAGATGACTATTTTTTTTTTCTTTTACCATTCTCTGCCTCCCACACTCCCGCAGAGGTATAACCTATACCTTTTCTCTTAGAATATTGGCAGATTATTGACTACTTTGACTAATACCATATAAGAGAAATGACATTTCAATTTTCTGAACCTATTTTTAAGAGACTGTCAGTTTCCACTTGCTGTGTTTTAAATACTCACTCTTAGAATCCAGCTACCATGTTGTGAGGAGCTTAAGCCACAAGGAAAGACATATAGAGTTGCCCCAGCAAATAGCCTCAGCTAAGGTGGTCAACAGGCCCAGGATGATGTGACTGAATTATCCAGGACATTCAGGTATGTTTGGTATAGTCTTTAGATGACTGTGCACTAAGCTGTTACCTGAATGCAATCGCATGAGAGACTCTGATCAAAAATTACCCCACTCAGCCACTGAACCCATAGAATGTGAATGACAATAATAAATTGGTATTTTAAAACTTCAAGATTTGATATGATTTATTATGCAGCAATGCATCATCAGATTGTGGAGTATCAAAATATTCAAACGTAGAATGTCCGTGGGTCTAAATATTTTAGATTTTGAATAGATAAGCGAAAGAGATAACAATAATTTTGCATAATGGGTAACATTTCAGGCACAGTGATTCACAAACTCAAAAAGCTTGTAATTGAAAAAATAAATAATATCTACTTAATTTTGTCTCTGAATTTCTTTGTGACTACTACTCACTTCTAATATATCCACTTCTAATATACTCATTGCTAATATAATACACTTAAATTATAAATTGAATTATACTTTCCTACAATGAGCCTTAATTTAACAAATGTAAATAAGAAACTGAAAATAAATAGGATATAGTAGATTAAGAATTCCTGTTTATGTTTTAAGCAAAATCTTCAAGGCTTTAAGTAAATATATTCATATTGACCAATCCTTAAAATCAACAAACACCTTTAGTAAATCTTCATATTTAGACGATGTTCAAAAACAATATTTGCATTATAAATTAAAATCTAAAATCAGTTTATTGAAATACAGAAAGCATTAAAATATTGTAGTGAAACTGAGTGCTTGTCAAAGTGGGGGAAGGATATGAACGGATGCTTTTCAAAAGAAGACATTTATGAGGCCAACACATGTGAAAAAATGCTCATCATCACTGGTCATTAGAGAAATGCAAATCAAAACTACATTGAGATACCATTTCACATCAGTTAGAATGGCGATCATTAAAAAATCTGGAGACAACAGATGCTGGAGAGGATGTGGAGAAATAGGAACACTTTTACACTGTTGGTGGGAGTGTAAATTAGTTCAACCATTGTGGAAGATGGTGTAGCGATTCCTCAAGGACCTAGAAATAGAAATACCATTTGACCCAGCAATCCCATTACTGGGTATATATCCAAAGGATTATAAATCATTATATAAAAACACATGAAGACATATGTTCAGTGCAGCACTATTTATAATAGCAAAGATTTGGAACCAACCCAAATGCCCATCCATGATAGACTGGACAAGGAAAATGTGGCACATATACACCATGGAATACTATGCAGCCATAAAAAACTATGAGGTCATGTCCTTTGTAGGGACATGGATGAATCTGGAAACGATCATTCTCAACAAATTGACACGAGAATGGAAAATCAAACACAGAATGTTCTCACTCATAGGTGGGTGTTGAACAATGAGAACACATGGACACAAGGAGGGGAGCATCACATCCTGGAGGCTGTTGTGGGGGAATAGGGAAGGGACAATGGGGTGTAGGGAGGCTGGGGAGGGATAACATCGGGAGAAATGCCAGATATAGGTGACGGGGGATGGAGACAGCAAACCACATTGCCATGTATGTACCTATGCAACAATCCTGCATGTTCTGCACATGTACCCCAGAATCAAATGTGCAATAAAATATAGATATAAATTTATGTTAGTTAAAATAATAGGCTGATTTGATATTAAAATATATTTATATATTTATCTGAAAATTGTCATGTTCTATAAATTGGTCATAGAATTCACAAAATATTTCCTTGTGAGTTTCAGGGGATTTTTTAAATTAGAAACTTTATGTAGTTTAATATCATATGAATATGTCAGGTATATTTGTTTTCTTCAACATTTTTATTAGAAATAAAATACACTAGCATCTTGTGACATTTTTGTTTCCTGTATCTGTATTCACTGAATGATTGGAGAGACTGTGTGATATCATAAACATACTTACCTGTGCTTTCCTTAGGGCTGAAAGTATGTGACGCAGCAGGACAGACATTAACTGTGCCAATTTTGCTGCTAATGATTTTGGTCAGGTTGCTATCAATTGTAAAATTTAGTGGCCATGTACTATGTTTGCTAAAGTTAATGAGATATATGTGACATTTTAAATCTATGTTTTGATATAACCAAACCAAAAGTAAAAATGATTCCCTGACTTAAAATAATGAACAAAGTTAAATTCCCCTAATGATCCCAAATTTAAAGAAGCTAGTGAATATCGTTGCTCTTCCTGTCCCTTACTGAACATTTGTCATATCTGCAATATGACTTAATAAGACATGAAGGATAAGACTGTTTTCTAAATATTAAGTTAAATGATTAATGTAAACAACCTCCTATTTCTAAAATATTCTAGATCTCTAATTAATATTAAATATTTTAAGGAAAGAAGTTTGGGGGAGAGTTTTTATGCCAAAAATGATAAAAGTCTATGGCACATACTTAGAATTTATGAAACCCAAATAATCAAGACATTCTCTAATAAAGCATTAAATGAAAATTATCATTTTAGATCAAAAATAAAATATAAAATATTAAATATTAAGTTGCTATTTGATTATATTAGTAAGTTATTGTTTATTTTTTTAAGTGTTATAATGGTATTTCTGTTATGCAGAAAATTTCTTGTATTGAAGAGATTCATTATTTAGGATAAAGTATCATAAGCATAATTTACTTGCAGATACTTAGCAAAAATATATATATATGATTATAAATACATATATGTACATACTACAAAAGTTAGTGTATTTTCATTCTAGATAATAGCTATATTCTTGTACTATTCTTTTAACCTTTGTATTATTAATGTTATACATAAACAATTGACAAAGGTAGCTTTTTCCCCAAGTTTAATAAGGCATAATTGACAAATGAAAATTGCATACATTTAAAGGATACAAGGTGATGTTTAGATGTATGTATACATTGTGAATGATTAGCATAATCAAACTAATTCACATATCTATCACCTCACAAAATTACTGTGATTAAAAACAACTAAGATGTACATTCTTTGTCAATTTCAAGTATATAATAAAGTATTAACTATAGTCACCATGATGTACATTAGAGCTTCAGAACTTATTCATCCTACATAACAAAAATTTTTTACTCTTTGTTCCACACCTTCCCATTTCCCCTACCCACAGTCACTGACAACTACCATTCCACTCTCTGCTTTTCATATTATGGTTGTGTTGCTATCTTTATCTCCCCTCACATTCGTTAATATTTGCATTACATATTTAGGTGCTCCAATGTTGAACGATATGTATATTTAAAATTATTACAACCTCTTGATGAATTAAACCCTTTATGATGATAAATTACAATTATAAGATATGTTTGACTTATAGTATATTTTCTCTCACATAAATATAGCTACTCATACTCTTTCTGGTTATTATTTTTATGAAATACATATTTTCATCCCTTGACTTTCAGCCTATATGTGTCCTTAAAGCTGAAGTGAGTATCTTGTAGTCAGTGTATTGTTTTAGCTTACTCTTTTGTCGTTTTTGTTTTATTTTTCCCTGTGTTAGTTCTACTATCCATTCAACTGTTCTGTGTCTTTTGATAGAAAATTCGAATCTACATTTAAAGTAATTATTGATAGGTTATGATTGTCATTTTATTTCCTGACTACTTTATAGTTCCTTTTTGTTGTTTTTCTGTCTTTCTTTGTGATTTAGTGGGCTTTTTTAGTTATATGCTTTGATTCCTTTCTCTTCATGTTTTGTATATCATCTACTAGAAGATGTTTATTTTATTTTTTGTAGTTACCACAAGCTTACACAGACCATCATATAATTATGTCTATTTTATGCTGACAACTTACCTTCAATCATATATAAAAACTCTGTACTTCAACTTCTCCTGTCTTTGTAGTTTATGATATTGATGTCATGATTTTTATCCTTTTGTAGTGTATATCCATTACTTAATTTTTCTAATTATAGTCATTCAAAATACTTGTGTATTTAAATCATTGTACTAGAGTTAAAAGTGATTTACACACCACCATTACAATTTTACAATATTCTGTATTTTCTATATGTTTACCCTAATCAATGCAATGTATACCTTTGTTTTCCCACAAAATACCCAGATTTTAATTAAAAACATTATCATTTCAAGAAAAGGGAAAACCACAATTCGAACAAAATGGATAAATCAATAAATACAAACACTGAGATGACAAACATGTTAGGCATATCTGACCAAGATTTTAAATCAGAAATTTAAAAGATGTTTTTTTTTAAATTGTACTTTAATTTCTGGGATACATGTGCAGATCATGCAAAGTTGTTGCATAGGTGCATACGTACCCAGGTGGTTTGCTCCTTCCATTCCCCCTTCATCTATATCCAGCATTTCTCCCCACATTATCCCATTATACGCTTTGTGTTGCTGGTTAGCATCCTTTCATTTTAATTTTAAAAACTCCCTCTGGTAATCTTTTAAAGCAGTTCTAGTGGTAATGAACTCCCTCAAATTTGTTTGTCTGGATAAGGCTTTATTTCTCATTCATTTTTAAAAAACATTTCATCCACGTATAGTTTTTTTCCATTGGCAATATTTTTCTTTCAGCTCTTTAGATATGTCTTTCCATGCTTACCTGACCTTCCAGGTTTCTGCTGAGAAATTCACTGATAGCATCATGAAAGTTGTCTTCTATGTAATCAACCCTTTCCTATTGCTTCTTTCAAAATTATGTCTTTGTCTTTGACTTTTGAAAAGTTGATTATATCTCAGTGTTATCTTTCATAGATTCTGCTTGGAGAATTTTGAAGTTTTTTACTCTGGATGTCCACATCACTCTCAACATTTGAGATGTTTTCAGTCATTATTTCTTTAAATAAGTTTCCTGCCCCTTTCTCTATCTCTTTCATCTGAGATTTCAGTAACACATGTTGTTTTGCTTGATAATGTCTCATAAATTCCATAGGCTTTCTTCACTCTTCATTCTTTTTTTTCCCTCTCTGATTGCATCATTTCAAATGACTTATCTGTTTTCACAGATTTTTTTTCTTATGCTTAGCTAAATCGGTCCTTGAAGAATGTATTACATTTTAAAATTTTATTTATTTTATTCTTGAGCCAAGAATTTCTGTTTTGTTTTCTTTCATTATATCCATAGCTTTGTTTAACTTTTTGTTAAGCAATTAGTAGATCCACATTGGGGCAATGAAATATAAAAAAATTATTGTGTTCCTTGGCTAGTGTCAGATTTCCTTGATTTCTTTTTTTTTTCTTTTGACGTCTTACATTGATGTCTTCACTTAAGCAGCAGCACCTTCTTTAATCTTTACTGACTGGCTTTAGGAGAGAAAAACCTTTGCCAAACAGCTGATCTAGGGATTCTGTGAGACTCTGAAACCAAAGAGCTACTCCCTTCTTCTTGTTCCTTTTATTGGGGCACTCTAAGAGTGTTATTGTTTTCTCTCAATTCTGAAAAGCCATGCTGCATGATGAGAACTTACTATTTATTTTCCCTGGAACAGTGCCCTGAAATGTTCAAGATATATGACCTATCCCAATCCTTCAGACTGAAGTCAGCTTTCTTTGGGCATATAATCTGCAGAGGCTCATGTTTGCCATCTTCTTCTAAAAGGTGTGGGGTACATACAGTGATAAGGGTACGCAAAGACTAACTGAGAGGAAGTCAGAGCTGATGCATCCTGAAATGTTTATGGTGGAGTCTGTAAGGTGGTTAGCAGAAACTGTGGCCCTCTGAAGTGGGGTGAGGAAAACGTACAACTCCTGTGCAGTATCCCACATGGCTGGGTGTTCATTACACTTTTACTTTTCCTTGAGGGAGATATTATGGGCTGAAGGGCTCTCTCTTGGCATTCAGCTGTGCCTTCTTTGGGGAGAGTGGTGATGTGTATAGAGTGAACTTCATTTTTTTGAGACCGAGTTTCACTTTTGTCTCCCAGGCTGTAGTGCAATGGTAAGATCTTAGCTCACTGAAATCTCCGCCTCCTGGGTTCAAGCAATTCTCCAGCCTTGCCTCCTGAGTAGCTGGGATTACAGTTACACACCACCACGCTGGCTAATTTTGTTTGTTTATTTATTTACTTATTTATTGAGACGGAGTCTTGCTCTGTTGCCCAGGCTGGAGTGTAGTGGTGCGATCTCG
>NW_022437073.1:2831528-2929633 GCF_009761245.1 Sapajus apella
GGGGTCTTCTAGATATACAATCATGTCGTCTGCAAATAGAGATAATTTGACTTCCTCCTTTCCTATTTGAATACACTTTATTTCTTTTTCTTGCCTGATTGCTCTGGCTAGAACTTCCAGTACTATATTGAATAGTAGTGGTGTTAGAGGGCATCCTTGCCTAATGCCAGATTTCAAGAGGAATGCTTCCACTTTTTGCCCATTCAGTATGATATTGGCTGTTAGTTTGTCATAAATAGCTTTTATTATTTTGAGATACGTTCCATCAATACCTAGCTTATTGAGGGTTTTTAGCATAAAGGGCTGTTGAATTTTGTCAAAGGCCTTCTCTGCATCAATTGAGATAATCATGTGGTTTTTGTCTTTGGTTCTTTTTATGTGGTGAATTATGTTTATAGATTTGCGTATGTTGAACCAGCCTTGCATCCCCAGGAGAAGCCTACTTGATCATGGTGGATAAGCTTTTTGATGTGCTGTTGCAATCAGCTAGCCAGTATTTTATTGACGATTTTTACGTCTATGTTCATCATGGATATTGGTCTGAAGTTTTCTTTTCTTATTGAGTCTCTGCTGGGTTTTGGTATCAGGATGATGTTGGTCTCATAAAATGATTTGGGAAGAATTTCCTCTTTTTGTATTGTTTGGAATAGTTTCAGAAGGAATGGTACTAGCTCCTCTTTTTATGTCTGGTAGAATTCGGCTGTGAACCCATCTGGACCTGGGCTTTTTTTGGGTGGTAAGCTCTTAATTGCTGCCTCAACTTCAGACCTTGTTATGGGTCTGTTCAGGGTTTCAGCTTTTTCCTGGTTTAGGCTTGGGAGGAGGCAAGTGTCCAGGAATTTATCCATTTCTTCCAGGTTTACTAGTTTATGTGCATAGAGTTGTTTGTAACAATCTCTGATTATGGTTTGAATTTCTGTGGAATCTGTGGTGATATCCCCTTTATCATTTTTTATTGCATCAATTTGGTTATTCTCTCTTTTTTTATTAATCTGGCTAGTGGCCTGTCTATTTTGTTGATCTTTTCAAAAAAACAGCTCCTGGATTTATTGATTTTTTGAAGGGTTTTTTGTGTCTCTGTCTCCTTCAGTTCTGCTCTCATCTTAGCTATTTCTTGGCTTCTGCTAAGTTTTGAGGTTTTTTGATCTTGTTCCTCTAGCTCTTTCAATTATGGTGATAGGGTGTCAATTTTTGATCTCTCCTTGCTTCTCATGGGGGCACTTATTGCTATATATTTTCCTCTAGAGACTGCTTTAAATGTGTCCCAGAGATTCTGGTATGTTGTGTCTTCATTCTCGTTGGTTTCAAAGAACATCTTTATTTCTGCCTTCATTTAATTGTTTATCCAGTCAACATTCAAGAGCAAGTTGTTCAGTTTCCATGAAGCTGTGCAGTTCTGCCTTCTAACTTGATTGCACTGTGGTCTGAGAGACTGTTTGTTATGATTTCCGTTCTTTTGCATTTTCTGAGGAATGATTTACTCCCAATTATGTGGTCAGTTTTAGAGTAGGTGTGATGTGGTGCTGAGAAGAATGTATATTCTGTGGATTTGGGGTGTAGAGTTCTGTAAATGTCTATTAAGTTTGCTTGGTCCAGGTCTGAGTTCAAGTCCTGGATAGCCTTGTTAATTTTCTGTCTGGTTGATCTGTCTAATATTGACAATGTGGTGTTAAAGTCTCCCACTATAATTATGTGGGAGTCTAAGTCTCTTTGTAAGTCATTAAGAACTTGCCTTATGTATCTGAGTGCTCCTGTATTGGGTGCGTATATATTTAGGATCATTAGCTCTTCTTGTTGCATTGATCATTGTACCATTATGTAATGTCCTTCTTTGTATCTTTTGATCTTTGTTGCTTTAAAGTCTAATTTATCCGAGATGAGAATTGCAACTCCTGCTTTTTTTTGCTCTCCATTTGCTTGGTAAATCTTCCTCCATCACTTTATTTTGAGCCTTTGTGTATCCTTGCATGTGAGACGGGTTTCCTGGATACAGCACATCAGTGGGTTTTGGCTTTTTATCCAATTTGCCAGTTTGTTTCTTTTGATTGGGGTGTTTAGTCCATTTACATTTAGGGTTAATATTGTTGTGTGTGAATTTGATACTGCCATTTTGGTGCTAGCTGGCTGTTTTGCCCATTAGTTGATGCAGATTCTTCATTGTATTGATTCTCTTTACCATTTGGCATGTTTTTGGAGTGGCTGGTACTGGTTGTTCCTTTATATGTGTAGAGCCTGTTTCAGGAGCTCCTGTAAAGCAGGCGTGGTGGTGACAAAATCTCTGAGTACTTGCATGTTCACAAAGGATTTTATTTTTCCCTCACTTATGAAGCATAGTTTGGCTGGATAGGAGAATCTGGGTTGAAAGTTCTTTTCTTTAAAGATGTTGAATATTGTCCCCCACTCTCTTCTGGCTTGTAGGGTTTCTGCTGAGAGATCTGCTGTGAGTCTGATGGGCTTCCCTTTATGGGTAACCTGACCTTTCTCTCTGACTGCCCTTAGTATTTTCTCCTTCACTTCAACCCTGGTGAATCTGACAATTATGTGCCTTGGGGTTGCTCTTCTTGAGGAATATCTATGTGGTGTTCTCTGTATTTCTTGGACTTGAATATTGGCCTGCCTTGCTAGGTTGTGGAAGTTTTCCTGGATAATATCCTGAATAGTATTTTCCAGCTTGGATTCATTCTCTTCATCGCATTCAGGTACACCTATCAAATGAAGATTAGGTCTTTTCACATAGTCCCACCTTTCTTGGAGACTTTGTTCATTCCTTTTTACCCTTTTTTCTCTATTCTTGCCTTCCCGTTTTATTTCATTGAGTTGATCTTCGACCTCTGATATCCTTTCTTCTGCTTGGTCAATTCGGCTGTTGAAACTTGTGCATATTTCGCGAAGTTCTCGTGTTGCAGTTTTCAACTCCATCAATTCACTTATATTCCTTTCTATTTTGTCTATTCTTGTTAGCATTTCTTCAAATCTTTTTTCAGGGTTCTTAGTTTCTTTGCATTGGGTTAGAACATGTTCTTTTAGTTCACAGAAGTTTCTTACTACCTACTTTCTGAAGCCTAATTCTGTCATTTCATCACATTCATTCTCCATCCAACCTTGTTTCCTTGCTGGTGAGGAGTTGTGATCCCTTTTAGGAGGAGTGGTGTTCTCGTTTTGGGTGTTTTCATCCTTTTTGCACTGGTTTCTTCCCATCTTTATGGATTTATCCACCTGTCATCTTTGTAGTTGCTGGCTTTCAGATTGGGTCTCTGAGTGGATGTTCTATTTGTTGGTGATGAGGTTATTTCTGTTTCTTAGTTTTCCTTCTAACAGTCTGGTCCCTCTGCTGTAGGTTTTCTGAGGTCCACTCCACGCCCTGCTTGCCTGGGGATCACCTGCAGCAGCTGCAGAACAGTAAGGGCTGCTACCAGTTTCCTTCTTCTGCTATCTTTGTCCCAGAAGGATATCCGCCAAGTGTCAGTCTGATATCTTCTTTATGAGATAGATCTTTGCATATACAGGGGTCAGAGAGCTGCTTGAGGAGACAGTCTGTCCTTTATAGGAGCTCAAATGCTGAGCTGTGAGCTCCATTGTTCATTCAGAGCTGCTGGGCAGGTACGTTTAGGTCTGCTGCAGCAGAACTCATATACCGCTTTTTGTTCCCAGGTGCTCTGTCCCAGGGATTTAGGGCTTTATTTGTGAGTTTCCATTGTGCTGCTACCTTCCTTTTTTTTCCTTCAGAGCTTCCCTGCCCAGCAAGGAGGCAACCTAGTCACTGTCTGCCTGTAGAGGCTTTGCTGCACTGCTGTGGTCTCCACCCAGCTGCTGAGTGAACTTCCCTGCAGTCCTGTTTATATGGGTGTAGTTAGAACAGCCTCAGCAATGGTGGCCCACCTCTGTATTGGCAGACTCTCTCTGTAATGGTGGGTTGCCTTGGCAATGGCGGGCTGCCTCAGCAATGGCAGGTTGCCTTGTCAATGGCTGGCTGCCTCAGCATTGGCTGACTACCTCTGTATTGTTGGAGTGCTTCGGTAATGGTGGACACCCCTCCATCACAGAGCTGAACCATCCCAGATTCAGCTGCGCTTGCTGTGAAACTCTCAATCCCGAGAGTTTCTGATGCTGTTCTTTTGTGGGGGTGGGACCAGCCGAGCCTGATCGCCTGGCTCCCTGTCTGAGGGCCTTTTCTTTTTTTTTTTTTTTAAGTTGGTGTTCCAGTCGCCTGTTGAAGAGGTGCTAGGATCTGTGTGTTTTCCCATGTGGCGACTCACTGCGCTGGCTTAAACAGCGGCACTGAGATTAGTAGCACTATTTTTGACCAGGAATCTACTGTCCTGGTTCCCTGTTCAGTCCCGTTTTTAAACAGATGAATGGGCGACTTCCTGTGGCTCCAACTGCCAGCCAAAAGGGCACCCGGACCAGTGTATTTTGTATGGAGAACCTCTGCGCCGGGACGCTGACAAAGGAGCCGTGAGGGACAAAGCAGCCGCACCGGCCGACACAGCCACGCTGGCCAAAACAGCCGCGCTGGCAACCCATGGGGCTCCTCCGCCTGGGAATTTCCTAGTCTGTGGACAATAAAAATGCGGCGTCTACTCACCTTCTGGGCTTTCACTGGGAGCTGCAATCCTGAGCTGTTCCTAAATGGCCATCTTGGATCAATGATCAGGACAGTTCTTTATAGCAGTGTAAGAACAGACTAATGCAATTATTTTGATGGCTTTCTAAATACAGAATTATTCATTACCAAAAAGAAAATCTGACATCCTTTTTTTCCTATTTGGATGCTCTCTCTTCTCTTTCTTTTCTTCTCTTTCTCTCTCCCTTCCTTCCTTTCTTTCTCCATCCCTCCCTCCCTTCCTTCCTTTCTGTTTCTTTCTTTCCTTTTCTTTTGCCTTACTGCTCTGCCTAGGACTTCCAACACTATGTTGAATAGAAGAGCTAACATATTTGTCTTGTTCCAGTTCTTAAGGAAAATGCTTCCAGGTTTTTCCCATTCACTATAATGTTGGCTATGGGTGCTATTATTTTGAGGTGTATTCCTTCCATGCCTAGTATTTTGATTTTTTTTTTTTAATCGAGAAGGGATGACTGATTTTATCATATGTTTTCCTGCATCTAGTGGGGTGATCACATGGTTTTTGTTTTTAATTCTGTTTATGTGTTTAATTACATTCAATTGATTTGCAAATGTTGATCCATTTGCTAGTATTTTGTTAACAATTTTTATGTCTCTGTTCATTAGGGATATTGACATGTAGTTTTCTTTTTCTGTTGTGTCTTTGGCAGATTTTGGTATCAGGATGATACTGGTCTCATATAATTAGAGAGGAGTTTCTCCTTTTTGGTCATTTCGAATAGTTTCAGTAGGATTGGTATCAGCTATTTGGTAAAATTTAGCTGTGAATCCATCCAGTCCAGGGCTTTTTTCAGTAGGTAGTTTTTTATTACTCATTATTGGTCTGTTTAGAGTTTGTGTTTCTTCCTGGTTCAATCTTGAAAGGTTATGTCTTTCCAGGAATGTATTTACTGCCTCTAGATTTTCTAGTTTGTGTGTATAGAGATGTTCAAGTAGTCTCTACAATCTTTTGTGTTACCGTGAAATTGGTTATTATGTCACCTTTTCATTTCTGATTGTAGTTATTTGGACCTTCTCTCTCCTTTTTGTTAATCTAGAAACAAATTTATCTATCTTGTTTACTATTTAAAAAACCAAATTTTCATTTTGTTTATCTTTTGTACGGGTTTTCAGGTTGCAATTTTATTTAGTTGTCTTCTAATTTTAGTTATTTCCTTTTCTTTCTAGATTTGGGTTTAGTTTATTCCTGTTTTTCTAGCTCCTTTAGGAGTTAAGTTAGATTGTTAATTTGAGATCTTTGTATCTTCTTAGTAGATGTTTAGTGCTATAAACTTTCCCCTTACCCCTGTTTTTGCTGTATTCCAGAGATTTTGGCATGCTGTGCCTCTATTTTTACTTTCAAAGGTTTTTTTGTTGTTGTTGTTTTCAATTTCTGCCTTAATTATGCTGTTTACCCAAAAGTCATTTAGGTATAAGTTGTCTAGCTTTTATGTATTTGTATGATTTTGTGAGTTACTTTTGGTATTAATTTCTAATTTTATATTCCACTGTGATCCCAGAAGATGTTTGTTATGATTTTGATTTTTTGAATTTACTGAGGCTTGCTTCATGACCAAGGATGTTGTCAGTCTTAGGGTATATTCCAAGTGCAGGTTAGAATAATTTATATTCCATGGTTGGGTAGAGTGTGCTGCACTATAGTCATACTAATAGACAGCTACAGATAGTTGTCTAGTTGTTCTAATTTTCAAGTGTTGAATTTATGTCCAAGTTTTTTTTGTTAGTTTTCTTCTTTGAAAATCTGTCTAATAGTGTCATTGATGTATTTAAATCCCTCACTGTTATTTTTCAGCTATAAAAGTCTTTTCTTAGGTCTAGAAGTAATCGTTTGGTAAATCTGGGGGCTCTAATGTTGGAGGCATAAATATTTTGGATAGTTAAGTCTTTTTGTTGAGTTAAAACTTTTATCATTATGTAATGCTCTTCTTTGGCATTTTTTTTTCTGTTGTTGTTTTAAAGTCTATTTATTTGATATAAGAATAGCAATCCCTACTCCATTTTGTTTTCATTTTTTGTTTTCGTTTTTATGATAGATCTTTCTCCATCCCTTCACTTTAAGCCTATGTGAGATGTGTCTCTTAAAAACAACAGTAAGATGAGTCTTGTTTTTGTATCCATTTTGCTGTTCTATGTCTTTTAAGTGGAGTGTTTAGGCCATTTACCTTCAAGGTTAATATTAATATGGTGAGAGATTTTTTTCCTGTTGTAGCATAGATAGCTAGTTGCTTTGTAGTCTCTATTGTGTAGTTGCTTTGCAGGGTCTGTGGGCTATATGCTTACCTGGGTTTTTGCGTCAGCAAGTGTCATTCTTTGATTTTTTAATTTATAATTCCCTTAAGCATCTCTTGCAGGGCTGGTCTGCTGGTGATGAATTACCTTAGTGATTGCTTGTATAGCAAATACCTTATTTCTCCTTAGTTTATGAAGCTTAGTTTGATGGGATACGAAATTTTGGGCTGGCATTTATTTTCTTTAACAATGCTAAATATGAGCCCTAATCTTTTCTGGCTTATAAGTTTTCTACTGAGGAGTCCACTGTTAGTATGATTGATTTCCTTTCGTAGGTAATAACCTTTTCTTTAGCTCTCTTTAAGATTTTTTTCTTTTGTATTGACCTTGGCTAGTCTGGTGACAATGTGACTTGTATATGGTTATCTGTATAGTATCTCACAGGAGATCTCAGGGTTTCTTATATCTGCATGTCAATTTCTCTAGCAAAATTGTAAAAATTGTTCTGAATTAGATGACCAAATATGTTATTCAAGTTGCTTACATTCTCTTTTCTCTCTAAGAAATGCCAATAAGTCATAGAAATTGGTAGCCTTACATAACTCCATATTTCTCAAAGGTTTTTAATTTTTAAACAATTTTTGTCTAAGTCTTTTCAAAGGATCATTATTTGAGCTCTAAGATTCTTTCTTCTGCTTGGTCTAGTCTGTTATTAAGGCTTACAATTGTATTTTCAAATTTCTGTAGTGAATTCTTCTATCATAAAAGTTCTGTTTGTTTTTTCTTAATATAGAAATGCTAACTTTTGAATTTTGGATTTTTTTCTAATTTGTGTTGAATTTAAACTTTCTCCCATATTTCATTAAGTTTCTTTGCCATCCATATTTTGAATTTTAGGTCTGTCATTTCACGCATTTCATTTTTACCACAATTCATTTCCTAGCCAGTGTGGGATCCTTTGTAGGAGATGAAACACTCCAACCTTTTGTATTTAGATTAGTTGTGCTGGTTTCTTCTCATCTGAGAGAGCTGACACTTATTATTATTATTATTATTTGCTATCTCTCAGATGGAGCTTCTTGATTTCTCATTCTTTTTTCCCTTGGGAATATGATTATGGTGTATATTGTTAATAATCAATTCACTTTGCTTGTGGGTACTTTCAGGTTCCAAGGCTCGTGTAGGTTCCTTGATTGCAGAGGTTACTGCAGTGGCTTTCTCTGATATTGCTTGTTATAGCAATGTATAATTTTGTTTGGTGGTGTAATTCAGGCTGCATTCCAGTAGGTGACATTTAAGAGTAATAACTAGTTGGTAGGGGCAGAAAAGGAGCCAACAGAGGAGCATGAAAAGCACCCTTCCCAAAGGTACTTTCATCTTCAGTTGGGGTGGAGCCACTGAAGAAGCCTGAGAAGCGGTCTCTTCCAGCCCACACTTTCTGAGCCCAGGTGAGAAGAGCCATTGCCAAATCTTCAACAGTACACTGAGGAGGGGGCATTGGGTGAGAAATGACCCTCTTTCCATGTCTGTTCCTGGGCTTTGGTAGTACTACCTTTCCTTTGACCTAAGAGGGGATTTGCAAGCCATGCTCTGCTCTTCCTTAGAGGCAGTCAGTATCAAGGGTTAAATCTCCAGAGGAGTGGGTCCTACCTCCTTCCTGATCCTTAGATCTGGTGGAGTACTGTTCCTCAAGTGATCAAGGGAGCAGGCTGGGGCACCCAGCAATGACGCATACAGGACAGCTCCATCTCACACAACTGTCCCTAGCTGCAAGTCTTGCCACCAGGAGAAAGTTTGGGTTTGGCAGCTCACCCCCTGCTCCAGTCCTGCAATAGGAGAGAGACTAAGTCCAAAGTCTTCTGCTAGAGCACTCTCCACACTCACTGCTTAAATCTGGCTGTGGGGCCCATCCTTCATTCCAGAGCAAATGCTCCAATATCTGGCTTAAGACTAAAATGCCTGCCATGACAGCTGCTGCTGGGTCACCAAACAATGTGTCTAAACTCTCAAAATGGTGTCAGTTGTGGGCTTGTGAGCAGAAAGGCTGGGGCCCTCTCAAGCAAGCAGCATGGGCAAGAAGCTGTGGGGAGTGTGTTCCACTCACGTCTTGGTCTCACAGCAGCCCATTGCATGACAGTGAGCATTATTCTAGGTATGTTCAACAGAGCCTGGCTTCTACTTTTTTCTTTGGCTAGGTGGCAGCTGCAGCTGCATTAGGCCAAACTCAAGTAGAAGATGGGGCACAGATCAGAAATAAACTCTGTGATTTTTTCCCACTCTGTGAATTTTACCCCACCTACTCCTCCCATCTCAAGTATTTGGTCTTTCAATTATACTCACTCTTTTCTTTATTTTTAACCATTTGTCCTGCTGATGTTTTTAAGGAAGGAGCCCAAAAAAATGGAAAAGGGCAATGGAAGAAAGTACAATATTGAAATAATTACTTTATTTTCAAATAGGAAAGACATGGATATCTATTCTTATGTATGTGTGTATATACATATATATCTATGTATGTATAATTGTGTATGACACATACATATATAAGTATATATCTATGTATATATCCACATACATATCATGACTTTCTCATTTCAAAATAAATACTGCATTTTCTTCCAGTTGTCCTTTTTCCTTTGTTTCAGCTACTTCCAGAAAACAAAATAAGGCAATGTACACACACACACACACACACACACACACACACACACAGAGTAAATGTAAAAATAATGAAAATGAAAAATTTGAGGTCATTAAATATATATATTCTAACATATATTTATGTGTGCATATATATATATACACACAATCATCTTAAATTTTTTATTTTCACTGTTTTTACATTTTAAAGTTTCAATTTCTTTGCTTCCTATCACTGTATCCAACTTCTTCATATTCCTCTATATATTGCTTCTTACAAATAATTGTTTTGTTGTATTAATTTTGTTTTTCTGCAACTCCAACTGGACATGTCTTAGGCCACTTAATTTTGTCCCACACCTCTCTAAGTCTCTGTTTCTCTATTTGTTATTGCTATAGGTCTATTTTTTTCTCTTCTTCATGTTGAGTGACTTCTATAGATTTAGGTTCATCAACAACTCTTTCATGTGTTTTCTATTTCTAAAATGTCTTTTAACCAATTTAGTAAATTTTGTATTTTTAGCCCTAGAAGTTTTGGCATTATAAATTTCAGGACAGTTATTTTGGGTTATCCGTGCTGTTTTTTATCTGTCCCTATACTAAATAGTTTAGAGGTTGGTCTGAAGACCAAGAAGAGTTTGGAATTAGAATGTTGGACCATCAATCCTTGTGACACTCTTCTTTTTAGAATATGCCCCTATCTTCTAGTGGTTATTGTAATTTCAAGTATTGTTCTTTCATCACTTAAGCCAGTAAAATTTCCATTGCCTTTGGAGTGCAGTTGCTCTGGGCTGCTGTACAGGCAGGGGCCTTTCTTCATGCAGAAAAAGATAAATAAGGAAAAGAAAGAAAGAAGAAGGGAAAGAAAAAAAAATAAAGGAAAAGAGAAAGAAAAAAGAAAGAAAAAAGGAGAAAGAAAGTCAGGAGCGGGGAGAGGAAGAGGATGAACCAGGTAGCTCTCCAGGTATATTTTCCTACATACAATTTTCTATTCCAGTTTCTGCCTGCTTTTCTACATTTTCTACTGCCTTTAGATATTTGAATGTTATAACGTTTTAGAGTGTTATATTAAAATTGTACTAAATTTTATGACAATTGCATTGAATTTTATTAAATTTTAATATACATAAAAAGTACAAAAGAATATATAGCTTGATAAACTTTTTAAATTAAAAACATCAAATTAAGAAACAAAATATAAACTTCCCAAAAGTCCTATGTGTCTTCTTACAGATGCACCATGATCTCTGTTAATTAGACTTCTAAAACTTTTTAAAAATCTAATATGTTTCACTCTTTTTACACTTTATATAAATAAAAATGTATCGTATATTGTTTCATTTTTGACTACTTTGGCACGTTTATGTTTTTGACATTCATCTATATTGTTGCATATGATTGTAGATTATTCATTGTTGCCATAATATTTCTTCATAATTCAAACTATGTATCTTTCTGGTATTTTTCTGGATATAACTGAGGTTACTAGCAGAGGCCTTTAAATTACCAAGACTACCCTGGATTATCCAGCTGGGCCCAATGAAATGTTTAAGAGCAAAAGAGGAAGGCAGATGAATCAGAAATATGTTATGGAAGAAGAACGGCAGAAGAGAGTTGGCACAAAGGAAGTTCAGAGAGATTACAAACACAGAATTTTAGGCACCATTACTGACTCTGATGTTTCAGGGTCCACACGCAAGGATTAGAGAGAGGCTCCTAGGAAACAGTGGCACCCCTAAGCTGACAGATGGACATAAAATTAAGACTTCAGTTCCACAACTGAAAGGAACTTGATTTTGCCAAAATTTGAATGAACTTGATTCCTCTCACACACTCCTAAAACCAGTATAGCATTTGACACTTTGATTTCAGTTTTGTGAAACACTTGACAGAGAAACCAGATTAAGCAACCTGGACTTCTTACCTATGGAACTGTAATATAATACACTTGTGTTTCTTTAAACCACTAGGTATATGGTAATTTACTATGGTAACAATAGAAAACGAATACACAAGGTTTCCATTTGGAAATTAGCTGTCAATTCTATTGATGCTCACTTGAGGGTACTTATCATTTAATCTGTGCCTAAGATTTTTTTTTTCTCATTTTTTCAGCTATTTACTGTAGTGGACCTGAATGTGGTTTTCTTTTTATTTATCTTCTTTACCATTTGTGATATTTTGTTGAAAAACATTGTTTATCATAGGAGCTGTTAGGAAAATAAAAATACATAGGGCATAGATTGAGAGTTGTCAAAAAATATATTTCCGTCAAAAAATTATATCAAGAATATGTAAATAATTCTCACATTTGAATGAATTGCTCACAAAAGAAAATATATTAATGGCTAATAACACATTGACAGTTGGCCAACTTTATTGATCATGAAATTAAAATCATAATGAAATATTACTTCACACTCACTTGAATGGCTAAAATCAAAAAGACTAAACATGGTAAGTGTTAGCAAGGCTGTGCAGCAACTACAACTCTTACACATTGTTTCTGGTAACATACATTAATATAGCCACTTTGCAAAGACTGGCTAGTTCTTATAAAATTAAACATGCAATTACCATGTGAACCAGAAATCTCTCTCATGTATTTCCACAAGAGAAATGAAAAACATATGTCTGTAAAAAGTGGCAAATAAATATTCGTAACAACTTTTTTTTTTTAAGACCGAGTTTTGATCTTGTTGCCGAGGCTCCAGTGTAATGGCATGATCTCGGCTCACTGCAACCTCTGCCTCCCTGGTTCAAGCAATTCTCCTGCCTCAGCCTCCTGAGTAGCTAGAATTACAGGCATGCATCACCACACCTGGCTAATTTTGTGTTTTTAGTAGGGACAGGGTTTCTCCATGTTATTCAGGCTAGTCTTGAACTCCCAACCTCAGGTGATCTACCTTCCTCAGCCTCCCAAAGTTCTGGGATTACAGGCGCGAACCACCGCATCCGGCCTTCGTAGCAACTTTTTAGATAATAGCCCAAAGAAAAGGCAACCCAAAGGTCTCTTAACTGCTGAACAGATAACAAATTACTATCTGTTCTTATAATGGAATATTATTTAAAAGTAAATATATACAAATAACTAAAACACGCAACAATATGTGTAAATCTGAAAGCATAATACTAGGTTTATTAGTCTGTTCTCATGCTACTATAAGAAATACCTGATACTGGGTAATTTATAAAGAAAAGTTATTGAATTTACTTACAGCTCTGCTGGGCTGGGGAAGCCTCAAAAAACTTACAATTATGGTGGAAGGCACCTCTTCACAGGACAGTAGGAGTGATGCAAGCTGGGGAAACACCAGATGTTCATGAAACCATCAGATATGAGATTCATTCACTATCACAAGAACAGCATGGGGGAAACCAACTCCATGATCCAATCACATACCACTGGCTCCCTCCAAAGACACATGGGAATTATGGAATCTACAATTTGTGAGAGGACACAGCCAAACCATATCACCATATGACAGAAATCAAGCAAAGATAACTAGATACTGTATGAGTACATTTAGATGACATTTGGGAAAAGGCAACAGTATAGTGACAGAAACCATATACGTGATTGAGCTGGAGGAGGAGAACAGCTCAGAGGAGAGCAGCTCAAAGGAGCTAAAGGGTATTTTGGGGTTTGTATCTGTCCTATATTTTGATTTGGGTGCTTGTTACATTCTCATACTTAATGCATTTTATACTTACAAAGGGTAATTTTTATTACATATAAAGTATACCTCAGTAAAATTATTTTTAATTATGTAAAAATCTATAATGATTAAAAGAATGAGATGCTGATTAATAAGTGAAGTAGACGAGTCCAAAAATATATAAAATACGGTTCACTAAAAGTTCGTAATATATATTAAGTCTTTGGTATAAGGGCAATGTAAACATCTGCAGAGCAAGGATTCAATGACTTGAGCTAGCAAACTTATTGCTAGTAACTAGAAAAATATTCAATTCATATAATCACCAAACATAATACCTAAAAATGAATTAAATGTGGTTTGAGTAAATGTAAACAGTATAAAAATTTGAAAAATTAAAAACATATAGCAAACATATATTTGATTTATTTGATATGAAAATATTTTATGCAAAAAAAAAATTAGAAGAGGCTGGGCATGATGGCTCACACCTATAACCCTAGTATTTTGGGTGGTTAAGGTGGAAGGATTGGTTGAGTACAGAGTTTGAGACCAGGCCGGGCAAAACCGTGAAACCCCACCTGAACAAAAACAGAAAAAATATTAGCTAGTGTGGTGGCATGCATCTGTAGTCCCAACTACATGGGAGGTTGAAGTGGAAGAATCGCTTGAGTCTGGGAGGCAGAGGTTTCAGTGAGCTGTGATGATGCCACTGTACTCCAGCCTGGGTGACAGAGGACAGAGCGAGATTGTGTCTCAAATATATATATATATATATATATATATATATATATATACACACACACACACACACACACACATATATACACACATAATATATATAAATACATATATTTATAATATATACATACTTATATATATTATATGTGTATGTATCTATATGAGCAAATATTAAAAAATTTAATTTATTCTGCACATATTTACTGAGTTTAGGCAGAATACCTGGGAATATATATTTTCTAAAAGTTTAACAGGATTCTTTATCACAATAGTTAAAGGATATTGCAAAGTGAATAGCACCATGAAAATATTACCCAGAAATCTAAGTAGAGAAAGTTAATTAAAAATTTACAAAGAGCAAATGTTTAAACCATGAAAATAATCAAGAATTGCAGACAAATACAAAGAATACAACTTTAACAAAATTATTAATATGGTTAAGTATTGAATAAGTTGCATCATCAATATTATATCTGCTATATAAAACAATAATTATAAATGTAACACTCAGTTTGATTTGTTACCTATTTTTTAATTATATTTTATAAATTTCTGTGTTGAAATTTACACAATATTAATGTATTGTTTTGTAATCAGAAGAAAAGTATATATTTAGCTAAATGTTATGACTTCTTAATTTTGTTATTGAGTAAAACAAAATTTTAAAAATCCATTTGAAAAGTTACAGGTTTTTCTATAACTTTCAGTGAGTAAATAATATATTTTTTAGTGAGAATGAGATTCAGCTGAGCAGACTTTCTGTTCTTGGCTGAGCTTACTCATTTATTTGTGATCAGCTGTGAGTGAATCAGGCAGGCAAATGTGATGATCTTTCTGGGCTGTCTCATATGTTGAGGATCTTGTTGTCTTTGGGCTGATTTAGAATGACCTCAGCTTGGACAGTTGGGTTTGCCTCCACCTGTTTTCTCATTATCCAAATGGCTAGTGCAGTCATGTTTTTTTTTTTTTTTTTTTTTTTTTTTTTTTTTTTTTTTTTTTTTTTTAGCAAGATTCTGAAAGACAGATAAAGAGCATGCAAAGACTCTTAAGGCATAATCTATCACATTATGACTTCTACCACATAGATAGAGAAGAAAAGACAGTCCATATACAATTATTTAATTTCAGGTATTATATTAAGATCCTATAGGCATAATTGAATCCAAGTAGAATCTGAAATTAATCAACTTATCATTGATCCACATTTGTCTTCTGCTTCAATAGCAATATTCTATTTATATTGTATTGGCCAGAGTAAATCATGTGGATCTTATAGTTTCAAAGGAGGGGTAATATATGTCACAACTTGATATAGGGCTACAAACTCATAGTGCAACAGGTGTGGATATAGTTACATAATTAGAACTAGTTTTTAAAATCAAACTCACAGAAATTCTAGTGTTTCCAGGAAATTTGCTATTAGGTCTCTGGGAGGGTAATACATGTACTAAGCCCAATATGTGTACTAAGCAAACATCATAACTTTTGAAGTAGAATAATGCAGTGAGCTCTGGTGTTAAACTGCTTAGATCCTATTCCTGGTTCTACCACTTTTGACAAAGTTATGTATACTATCTATTCTGAGTTGCTCTATCTTTTAAATGGGGCTATTTTTAAAACATACCACAGAACTTCACCTTGTTCAAACAAGCAAACCACTTAGGACACTATTGGGAACATAATAACCTTCTAGTACATTTTAGCTATTATTATTGCTCAATAAACAGGATCATAAATATTAGGTAAATGGCAACTTGATTAAGATAATGTCTGGAGTTTATTTTGCCTATAAGGCTCTTAATGTAACACCTCAAATTAAAGAATCATATCTGGACCTTTGTTTTTCCCCCTTTATGTATATACTCTTTGTTGAAGATCTCAACTAGCCCTGTGGCTTTATAGTGAATGATGCCAGTGACTCCAATCTTTTGCATCTAATCACTCCCTTGACAACTGCGTTGTGTATATAACAATTGTATTAATGTTAATGGCTGCAAGGTTAATTCTCCAACCACCTCCACTTTTCGGCCCATCACGTTTCCTTTTTAATCTCTTTCACAACCATTGCATTAGTTATTCAAGTTAAAAGCCTAGCAATTATCTTTGTTTCTTCTTTTTACTCTCTATGTCCAATCCTCAACAAGTCTTACTTACTTGAACACGAGTGTACTCCTTGATTTTTCTTCCTCTCTCTATCCCCATTGAAAGAAAACTTATAATGAACCAAGATTTTATGTAAAGTCTTTACTTCTGCAATAGTTTCTCTTGTGTCTATGCATTCACTCTTGCACTTCTATACTTCCTTTTTTGCAACTAAAGCAATCTTTTATATATGAACCAGATCATCTTACTTCCCTACACATAATCTTCCAGTAACTTCTCACAGAACTTGGAATGAAATTCAAATTACTTATGACCTCCACATATGTGTCCCAGAAGGAAAAGACTTTTTATACACAAAAATCTCTAGCCTCATCTGGTGCCTGCTTTCCCTGGCCCACTGTTTCACATAGCATCTTCCTCTATGATCTCCCACTCTGCTGATCTACCTTTAATTAAGTTTTCAAATCATATTCCCTTTATGTGGAATAATTTTTGCCTAGATTATTTTTTTCCCATTTATTTATTTTATTGCATTTTAGGTTTTGTGAATAGTTTCTGTTGTTTCTCCTTAATGCTATTTATTTCGGAAATTTGTTTACTTAACTGTCCATCTAAAGTAACCTTACCTCATCCCAAACTACTTTCTGTCATACCACCCTGTTTTATGTGTGGCTTTCATTTCCATCTGAATTTACTTTATGTACTTAATTGCTTATTTTCTGCTTACTTCCCATATTTTTGAGGTATTTTGTTTAACAACTGTACTTCCAGAAATTTGGGAGTGCCTAGAACATAGGTGTTTTACAAATGATCCCTGAGCCAGATCTATCAGAAAGCCGTGTCAAATCATGTAGACACTGAATCTAAAATGTCTCTAAAGTTTAAAAACCACAATTCAAAAAAAATTTATAATTGCATTTGGAAAACAATATTCGAATGAGTTGATCTATAAACTGATTTCATTAGTTATTTAAACATATCTCATAAATGTAACATATACAAAATGATGTCTAAAGTCTAGTTAACATACCATGACCAAAACGAATAGTGTTTTGCCAGCACGAAAAATAAATAGAAAATGATTGAGTATGACACATTTACACATTTGGTTGATGTTGTATTTCCCAAAATGTCAACTCTTTAAAGACCACAGAGAAATGACAAAAAAAAAAGCCGTAATAATAAATTTATATTGTTATTTCAATAGGTGTGCTTGCAGCTATAATAACTAATCACAGAAGACAATTTTATTTCCACATTTTTCTAAGTTAGTAGTAATCTGCATAAAAATGAGCATATTTCTCTCAAAATTACCTAATAAATATTTTCTTCAGGTGTTTCAACAAATATAATGAATTAATCCTTTCAAACTGATTACTATTGAAAGAAATGTAAAAATACTGAGTAAAGGAAAACTTGATCTTTCAAAGGGGTTATTTTATTTCTTCCATGAGAAAATGTTTTAAAAATAAACTTTCAACCTTTTATTCATTTTATATTATATGTAAATGTAGTCAATGTAAGATAAAAATCATGTATTCAGATACTATTAATTAGAATATATGACTAAAATTGAGTAATATTTTCAGTCTATGTCACCCAAATGGATTTTGTTCAATTAAAATTTCTTAACATTCTTATTTCTATTTATACAAATATATTTCTTTATACAGTTAAAATAGCATATAAATAAATGTACATGATTAGTTGCTTTTTAATAAAAGTGCCAAAACAATTTAATGGGGAAATATTATTTTTCAAGAAAATAGAGCTGAAACAACTGGATATCCACATATAAAATAAATGAATTTGAATCCTGCCTCACATCACACACACAGACACACACACACACACACAAGCGACGCACACACACATTTCTGTTTAAATGGGATAGACCTAAAAGCAAGCTGAAACTGTAAACATTTTAGAAAAAAGGCATGAGATAAATATTCACCATTGTGTGGCAAGGAAAAGACTTTTATTATCCAAAAATCAGTAGCCATAAAAGTATAAGTGATTTAAAAGTTAATAATAATTCTTGGCAGCCTGTATAAATTATCAAGGATTTCTTTATAGGCATTAGCTTGATATATCAGACTTCTTTTTTTGTAAGTAAAAACTTCTTCAATCAATGGCTTTCCTAAAGATATTTAGCTTTTGCGCTGCAGTATTAGAAAAAAATCTCTGATTTAAGTATATTTGTAGAATACATTTTTGTAAAACTGTATCTTTTGTGCTGTCTAAAAATTATGTAATACTTTTGGTCATATAAATTCTAGGAACTGTGGGTAGATTATATGAATTTCAGATACATAATTGGTATCAAGAATTTTGAGAACTTGTGCATTTGGAAATTTAACTGTATAAATTCAGTTTCATAAACCTCAGATAAAAAGAACCCTTTGCAAAATGAGTATTGAATATATGTCAGATCATGTTACTCCTTGCACAAAACCTACTAGTGGCTTTCTTTTTTACTCAGGGTAAAAGTCAAAGTTCTTAGAATGATCTTTACAGCCTGTCTGATTGCTCCCTGCCTCACTCACTATTCTCATCTTGCTCCCTCTTCTCTCTCTTTCTCACTACTTCTCATGTTTATAAAACTTGCTGATCTCCGACAAGTGAGCTTATATTCAGGTTTATGTTCAAGTGTCACTTTTTCAAAGAAGGTTTCCTTGCCTATTTTAAAATTGAAGTAAGTGCAGTGAAATATTTCAGCAACTACTGGTGTTTTTTTATGATACATATATGAGCATATCCTTCAAATTACTTTCATAAGTCTTCAGTTTTTTTCAAGATTATTTTCTAGACTTTAGGAATGTGCTGATTTTATTTGAAAATCCCAATAATTTTTCATCTTCCATTTTGTTTGCCATAAAATGCCTTTAAATTCAAATTTATCACCATAATTCATTTTCCATATAATGCTTTATCAATGTAGTTTTCCAGGTAAGTTTTATTTATATCTGAAATTGTTTTCATTCAACATTCATTCATATGCCCATTTCTCTTTAAAACAGCACGCTAGTGATATATAGAGTTGTTCTGATATACTCAACCATGCCTCCTGTTCTATGGCATTGTACACAATTCCCTATTAATCCAATATTCATTACTTTAGAGAATCAGATTAATGTAGGCTGCAGGTGAATGTCTCAATCATATTTCTTAATTTTATGTTAAAGTAGTACAATTTTTTTCTGAATATCTCTCAGTAGTTGATACATATTGAAGATATTTTATAAGATAATTAGTTTGTTCTAATTATTTGACATCTCTGAACTCATGATAAAGACAGATTTTCTTGGAAAAAATCATCTTGTTCCACTTGGAAATCAAAAGGTGACATATTGATTTCACTTGCAAAGGCTTCCTTGCTATTAGTGAAGTGAGTGATGTTTAAAGTAAAAGTCACAGAGAATGCCACTGGAGTGCTAACAGGTTAGTATTAAAGATAAATTATCTTACTCCTGAAAGCAATGAGCTATTAAAATTAAAAAGAATATTAAGCAAAATAGTCTAATTATAACCTTCAGATGGCAAAATCTTAATTAAATTTTTAGAATACATAAAGGAATAAGTTAAATGGCAATGAACAATATTGTACACGTTGAAGGACAGTGCCAAAGTTAGTAATGAAAATCACATTATCTCTATCTATTCAGCACTTGTTACTCTGCCCTCACACATACCATAAATGTTGGTGAAATTAATTAATTAGTTAAGCATCTATGCTTCATACTCCCTAGAGCAATCATACTCATCAGAAAAACCACTATTCTTTTTCTTTACTTCTTTTAAAGCCATATCTTTATTTTCTGACTTTTTATAAATATAAGTAAAATAGACATGGCCATTCTTTTTTATATTTGTTCCTGATATCTCTTTTAACATCAAATCTAAACAAAATAAACTTTATGCAGGAAGGTTTACTAATATTTAGTCATTATAAGTTATATAATTCAATGTTAGTATTTCTATTTATACCTACATATTCACCTTCTAGCACTTGAAGCTTCATCTATAATAGAAACTGAAGGATGACAATGTCCCAAAAACTTTTAGACATTCTTATGACCTGCAATTCAAATGGAACTAAATTACTAACCACTCACTTGCCAAAGGAAAACTGACTGCAAATTTACACAATATTTCCTTCCATATAAACCATTTTTTACACCACTATCACTACTAAAACCATAGACTCTGAGAAAAAAAAATAGATGAGGATAATGTCAAAATAAGGGGCATTCAATAAGTGGTAAAGTGAATGCTGTCAATACCATCGCTACCTGCCTCATTGCTTGCACACTCGGCAAATGCCTGCTGACACAATCCCATTCTCTCTATTCTTCATTCATATAGCATGCCAGGAGTAATCAGGGGTGTGTCACTAAAGATTATAAATTTGGGATAGCTCTTTCTAAAGAAATATTATGTAATCTTTAAGAGAATCTTCTGAATTATTAATATTCAATAAATTACGTACATAGATACAGAATAAAGCAGTAATTTCAAAATTGATTCAACAGGATACATAATCAGTGACTATTACTTTTTTTTTGGTCTCCAAACAACAAAGGGGTCATATGTAAAAATTCTGGGAAATATTATTAGTCTCAACCCTCTGGTGATTTCTAATGAGTTTCTCTTTATTTTCAAATGCTAACATTAGAACGCCATTGTCACTTTGTATCATTGTTACTACTGCAAAATGAATGTATCTCTCAGGACAGCAAAAAATCAGCATAACGGGATAGTTAGGACCTATCCAAGAACTATATACATATATAAACAGTTCTACTAAATTTGTGAAAGAAACAGATACAAGGGTCTAGAAAGCATTATATTTCTGATAAAAAAAAAAAAGTCAAATAAATATTCTAGTATTCTGATAAATAAATCACAGAAAGAACTCAGGAGCGAAGAATGCTAAGTATAAAATAAATCGTGGTAAATATCAAAACCAGTGAAATGTAGAGTTAATATTTAACCTCATCTTTGTAGTGTGATAAGTAATGCATATGTTAAGTTACATAATTTATTTAAAGTAATGCACCTAACTTTTAAAAGCAAATTGGTTATGGAAGTATGCATCTAAAATTAGAGGGTTTTACAAAAAAATGTATGGAGTTAAAGACAAAAGTAACATACTTTCATATTACTATTTTATTCTAGACAATGAAGAAAATATTTGGTTTCAAAGACACACTTAATACTAGAATAAAAAAAATTAGGATCCAAATCACAATAAAAAGAACAAGTAGAAAAATGAAAATCTAAACAACATAGCAAAACACATGACAAATCTAGTAAGAAAGTAGCAAAAATAATATCAAATGAGATGAGAAAATTAAAAACAAACTGTGTCCTGCAGCTCTAAAACTCACTAATATACCATGGTCAAATAGAACAAGTTTCATAAAAACATAAATATTTCAATATTAAAATATTAACATAATTTTATATTAAGTCAAAGGCAAGATTCATACAGTTTTCTGGATGCCAAAAATAAATATTCATTTCTCAGCCAATTAGTAAGAAAAAGCTAAGTTTTAAATAGCATGTATGTCTTCATATTCACACTACTATAAAGAACTGCCCAAGATTGGGTAATTTATAAAGCAAAAAGGTTTAATTGACTCACAGTTTGGCATGGCTTGGAAAGTGTCAGGAAACTTACAATAATGGCAAGAGGTGAAGAAAAAGTAAGTGCCTTCTTCAAAAGGCGGCAGAAAGGAGAAATGTCGGGCAAAGGGTGAGGACACCTTAGAAAATCACGAGGTTTTGTGACAACTCACTCACTATCATGAGAACAGCATGTGGTAAACTGCCCCCATGATCCAATTACCTCCACCTGGTCTCTCCCTTGACAGGTGGGGATCATAGGGACTATAATTCATGATGATATTTGGGGTAGGAACACAAAGCCTAATCATATGATTAAAACAATATTTTTAAATCATTTCCATTGATATGTTTGAATAAATTGAAACTAGTTCCCATCAGTAGCTATATAGCATAGAAAAATTATTCCTTTCTGCACCTCAAAAAATAATCATTGATTGGCTTAAACAAATTCAAATACACTTATATTAATATTGAAAAATTGTGGAATCAGAGACCATGCAAAGGACCAAAGGTTAAATGTAGTATATCAAGTAAATGGCTATGTTTTCCTTTCTACACATATAAGGGGACCTTACATTTTGATTGGCTAGTTTGGTTTTGCTAAATTTTAATAATACCTACTATTACTCTCCAAGTATTACAGTTTAAAAAATAAAATATGTGAATTCTCTTTTTAACTATTCTAAATTTATCATAAATCAATATTTGAAAAGTATAAATTCATAAGGGCAAGTAAAATGGAGTGAAGAAACAGATAACAACAAGTTTAGAAAGAGGGAAAGTAAAAACAGATGGTAGCTTACATAGCAGAATAGAAAATGCAAATATGTAAACACCCTTAGAAAGAAATATGAGTGAAACCTAGGTAAGCTTCCCTTTAGGACACAAAAGTCCAAGGGATGTAAAGTATCAGGTACCAGGAAAACAAGAGGACATTAGGATTGGCAAATGGAAAATTAGATAGAGTTTGGTATAATGTAAAGTTAGACCAACAAATTCCCTCCTCCCTTTCACTTGGGAGGTGATTATTTCTCCTCCTTACAAAATACAAGAGTGTTACTATCTGGAAACACTTCAGAGCCTCTGGATCAGCACGCCTGAAAAACAGGAGGAAGAGCCTGAGGTATCTGGCCAGAAATGTTGGGATTAAGATAAATTATTGAATAGTTACACACCTCCCTCTATCTGCTTCTCTCATCCTACTCCCTGTATAATGCAGAGACTAGGGTTGAAGGATTCTTCTCTGAAGAAACAGAAAATATATGGGGGAAAAAAACCTCTGCACATGCTATGATTTATATCCTTACAGAAATAGAAGAAGAAATAATAGAGTACTAGAAGTAATAAGAACAAATAAATGTTTTTGAACATATATGTATAAATACATATATATATAAATATATACTTAAATGAATTAATGTATATAAATTAACATGATAATTGAAATATTAATTGCAGACAATAAGAAAAGAGAATAAATTAAAAAGACAATAATAAGAGAAAAAAGATAACTTTATAAAAGCAAAGAAGTAATCCAAGAGTTACCAATAAGATAACAGAGAACATTAAGGGAGACTCCTTTAAGAAATAATACAGAAAAAAATTTAAAACTAAATTTTATAAAAATTCAGAAAGAATAATAAATGTTTATATTTATTATAGACTATAGATAGAAAAGAAAGAAAACAAAGAATCATTATAATGAAATATATAAGACCAGAAATAATATCAAATTATATATTGAAGAGTTTGGAGGAAGTCTCCAGAACCACTCCCACTTCTGACACCAATTACAAATCTGGGAGTCCCTAAGATGACCCTTGCATTTGCTAATTCTATAGGTAGTCACAGAATGCTAATATACTAATGGTTAGTTTATTATGGGGAATGAACACGGATAAAAATTAGACAAGTGAGGCAGATACATGGAGCAGAGTCTAGAAGTGTGTACGAAGAGTCTTTGCCTCTCAGTGGAGTTGTATATAGTGCTAATTTCTTTAAGGCAACAATGTGGGAACGTATGCATTAAGTACTGTTAACCAGGGAAGCTCACCCAACTTTTGATGGGCAGAACCTTTGTAGGGGTTTGGTCAAGAAGAAATGGTTCACCACCTGCCTGGCTGACTTTAGTTTCCAACCCTTCTGGACATTGAGGTAATACTGCATGACAGTAAGCTGTCACTGAAAATCACATTGCTAAACTAGATTATCTGTTGTGGCGGAAGTCCCTAGGCCAAAATGACACTCTTATCAGACAGAACATTCCAAGGACTTAGAGATTACTTCCCAGAAGCTGAGGGCAAAGGCCAGACCTCTCTTTAGGCAAGGTTAATTCTCTACTATACATATACCAGCAGCTTTTTAAGAAAATAACAAGCCGTATGGAAAGAAGCAAAAATAAAAAAAGACATTAGAATACTAAATTCAGTAAAACAATGTCTTCAAAACAAAAGAAAATAACTATTTTTTTTAGACATCCATTTCAGCCATAATACCAACAATTTGTGAGGATAGATTGAAGATGTGTAGAGTTATAAGATTTCAAATATATTTTATCATGCAGTTATTGTTGGGAAGCTACTCAAGATTGTTACACAAATAAAATAGATAATTAAACCAAAGAAGAACACTCTAGTTTCCAGGAATTATAAGCTGGAACATGGGAGAGCATCAAAGATAAATGCCAAGGATGTAGAACAAGATGGCAGAATAGAAGGCTCCACTGATAGTCCCCCAGTCCCCATGAGGACACCAATTTAACAACTACCAACACAGAAAAAAAGCACCTTCACAAGAACCAAAAATTAGGTGAGCACCCATAGTATCTGGTGTTAACTCTGTATCACTGAAAAAGGCACCGAAAATATAGAAAAATCAGTCTTCAGTCACCTACGCCACCCCTCTCCCACCACCTGGCAGAGGTATTATGGTGCAGAGAGAATCTCTGAGCAACAATGGAGAGAGAATGGAGAAGATGTGAAGCAGTGAAGTCAGTGTTATCCTGATAGGGCCAGCAGACCGAACTTTCTCTGTGTGATAGGCACCCACACATAGAGAAAGCATTTAAACCAGCCCTAGCCAGAGGGTAATTGCCAGCCCCAGCACTTGGCACTTGAGTTTCTGCAAAACTTATCACTGATGGCAGTGGAGCCCTGGGTCTCCAAGAAAACATGCAAGGCAGGCTAGGTCATTAGGACTACAAGTCTTAGGTGAGTCCTAGTGCTAAACTGGGACCGGACACAGTGGACTTGTGGAGCACATGACCTACTGAGAAACCAGCGGGGTGGCTAAGGAAGTACTTGTATCAACCCTAACCTAACCTCAGGCTGCACAGCTCCTGGCTCCAAAAGAGACCACTTTCTTCTGCTTGAGGATAAGAAAGGAAAGAGTGGGGCGGACTTTGTCTTGCATCTTGATTATCAGCTCAGCCACAACAGGATAGGGTACCAGTCAGAGTCATGAGTCCTCCACTCCAGGCCCTATCTCCCAGATGAAATTTCTAGATGCACTCTCAGCCAGAAGGGAACCAGCTTTCTAGAATGGAATGACCTAGAATGGAAGGACCTTCTAGAATGGAAGATTTATCACCTGCTAATTAAAGAGCACTCGGTCCCTGAATAACCAGCGGTGATACGCAAGTACTACATTGAGGGCCTTGGATAAGCCTCTGAAACTTGCTGACATCAGGTGAAACTCAGCGCATTACCAGCTGGGATAGTTATGGGGTAAAACTTCTTCTGCTTGAGAAAAGAAAAGGAAAAAGTAAAGGAGGTTTGTCTTTTATCTTAGGTACTAGGACATTGACAGGTGATAGAACACCAAGTAGGCTCTTGGGGTCCCTGATTCCAGGACTTGACAGTTGGATGTCTTCTCTGGACCAGCACTGGGCCAGAAAAGAGCCTGCTACTCTGACTGGTGCATCCAAGGCCAGGCAGTATTCACCATAAGCTGTTGTAAGAGCCCTTAACTCTGAGAGAACAGTGGTGGTAGTCTGGCAGTACTCCCCACAGCCTGTATGGTGATTGCTGTGGGGTGAGGCTCCTCTGCCTTTGGAAAGGCGAGGAGAGAGTGGGAAAGACTGCATCTTGTGGCTTGAGTGCAAGCTCACTATCATAGAACAGCAGGTAGACTAATAAGATCTTGACCCTGGTCTCTGACTCCTGGAAAGCACCTTTGGAGCCACCTCAGGGCTAGGGAAAGTCACTGCCCTGAAGGGAAGGACACAGGCCTGGCTAGCTTTACTACCTGCTGAGAAATGACCAGGGACCAATCCTGTAGAAACAGGAATACGTGACTTGTCAGAGAATCCAAAATAGCTGTTAATGAAACGCAAAGAAATTCAAGATAACAACATATAAAAGGGATTCAGAATTCTATCAGATACATTTAACAAAAAGACTAAAATCATTAAAAGGAATTAAGCAGAAATTCTGGAGAGGAAAAATGCAATTGGGTGTGCTGAACAAATATCAGCATCTTTTAATAACAGAATTGACCAATCCGAAGAAATAATTTGTGAGCTTGAAGACAGGCTATTTGAAAACACATGGCCAAAAAATAAAATAAGGAACAATAAAGCAAGCCCATAGGATCTAGACTCTATCCTCAAAAGGACAAATCTAAGAGCTATTGTCCTTAAAGAGGAGGCAGAGGAAAAGATAGAAGGTTTATTCAAAGGGAAAATAACAGAAAACCTCCCAAACCTAGAGAAAGATGTCAATATTAAAGTACAAGATAGTTACAGAACACCAAGCAGATTTAACCCGAAGACTACTACCTCAGGCATTTAATAATTAAAACTCTCAAAGATCAAGAATTAAAAAAGGGATCCTAGAAGCAGTTAGAGAAAAACTAGTAACACAATGGAACTCCAATACCTCTGGCAGCAGACATTTCAGTGGAAATGGAACAGACCAGAAGAGACTGATATGACATATTTAAGGTGCTAAAAAACAAACCAAAATGAAAAAAAGTTAAAATAAACACTTTTACCCTTGAATAGTATATCCAGCAATAATATTCCTCAAACATGAAGAAGAAATAAAGACTTTCCTAGACAAAAGACAAACAAAGCCGAGGGACTTCATCAACACAAGACCTGTCTTACAAGATATTCTAAAGGGAGGACTTCAATCATAAAAAAATAATATTAACGAGTAAAAAGCAATCACACGAAGGTACAAAACTCATTGCATGCCTGAATCAAAATATCTCATATACTTTATAAACATATAGACCTACTATGTGCCCACAAAAATTAAAAAAATTTAAACAGATAAATGTAAGTATATTGTTAGTGCAACTGTCTTAGCAATTTCTGCAGATGACATGTATAGGATAAACTGCTTTGTAAATTCTTTCAGGAATATAAATAATATGGCTAGGCAAGCCTGAAGACATACTTAAATGTTTTGTAAAACAATCTGTAACCATCCACAAATTTGTTAAAGAATCTGTAAATAACGGTGAAAAGTATTATTTTAATGCCTTTATTAAAAGTGCATTGGCATTAAAGAAAACATTAAAGTGCAAAAGCATTAAAGAAAATAATCTTTCCAAACACTTATAAAAACTTGTTTATTTATCTAGCATTTGTGATAGAAAATAGAAATAAATGTGGAAGGGCTTTTGCTTTAGGCAAGTGAAAGTAGCTTATAGTAGGCCAATGAACCTACTGAGAAATCTACAAAAAGATAAGAAAACACAGAAATTATCTCTTTAAAGGCATTAGAGAGATTACACAGCCTAAAAAATAGATGGGCCATGAATTTGGAGAGGGAAGAGCCATGAAAAGGTGAACTGACATTATGTAGACACTTAATCCTGGGGAATTATTTTCTAGGTACAAAACAGAAGAATGAGAACCCAGGTGTCTCCATCCACTTCACAATTTACACAAACAAAGGCTATTCCCAGAATTACAAATAAAGCAGCAAAGGCTTTAATAATCTTTTCTAGAATTTTGGACATACAAAGCTGTAAACTTGGGAGAACTAAAACCTATGTTTTCTTTTTCTATCAGTATGTTTTCTAATTTTGATATTAAGTAGAGTATATGCCTAACATGCAGCAGAATGCATCTTAAAGCAGAATGGAGTTCCCAGAAGGCTTGCAGTACTAAAAAGATAAAAACTGATGTTAAAGTCCTCACAGGGGAAGGGTTCTGGGTGACCACTGGGGCCACAACTCTTTCTAAAGCCATGGAGAACCAAATGTTAGGAGTATAATCTTATAAAAGGCAGAATAGGTTTACTACTATTCTGTGTCTTGACTCAGCTCAGTCCATGTTTAAATTAAAATAATTCATTCCTATGTCTCTCTATGTTTAGTAGAAAATGATTAACTCTGTCTGGGAAAAAAATCATCTGGAGTCTATGCAATGGGAATAATATTTCATGCTTTAAAAAAGATAAGTGCACATTCTAAGATACTGGACTATATGACATAAAATCCAAGAAAATAATAAACATAAAAGGATTGTAAATAATGAAGATGAGATTTATCTATCCAACAACAACTTTTAAATAATTGTGACTAATGTGTTCAAAAAAACAGAAGAAAAGATACATAAAGTAAGCCAATAATAAAGAATTATGGCAATTCAGCTTTTGTTTGCGGCTGCTTGGTCATCAGAGGTTGCTGACAAAATTCATTTCCTTGTAGTTTTTGGACTGAGGATTTAATTTTTTTCCTTGAAGTCATCATAAGGTCCTAGAAGCTGCTTTCTATTCTTGCCACATGAACACTTAAAGATGGCAACTTTATTATATCTCACTTCTTTAAAGCCAACAACAACAAAAAACTTCCGGATTCATCGATCTTTGGATGGTATCTTTATGTCTTGATTTCCTTCAATTCAGCTCTGATTTTGGTTAGTTCTTGTCTTCTTCTAGCTTTGGGATTTGTTTGCTCTTGGTTCTCTAGTTCTTTTAGTTGTGATGTTAGGTTGTTAAATAAACAGATTAAATTATACAAAGGAATAAAGGAGTGTTTCAAAATAAAATTTTGACAAATTTATTTTAAAGATCAAATTGGCATTTGGTACTGATTTATGAATTGGTCAGCATACCATCTACAAAATATTTTGTTGGGCATGGTAGAACAGTAGGGTGTTTTAAGGTTGTTTGAGAAGAAACAAAACAGCATAATGAAAAAAGACAGATTGGTTAATATCAGCTTACTTTAGGTCACTTTCTTTATAAAGGTTATAACAGAGGGACTTTCTTATGATGCTGGCTCAGGTTTAGTGGGCCCTGTTTGGTTTCTGTGAAGCTCCTGGTTTTCTGTAATTTTAAATTCCGGTTTGATTATATGGCACTTAATATGTATGACTCAATTTTAGTTTGGCCTGCTATGCCTAATGCAGAAGCTCAGTCCAAAACAATGGCCTCTTAGAAATTTTAAATCACAGAAGAGAATGGGAGTTTGCCAGGAAGATGGATTACATGTACAGAAACATGATAATGCGAATGACAACCCATCACCTTTGCCATATTCTAGTTAAGGGCAAGACACTGGTTTAGCCAACACACAAGTGGAGATTATGCAAACATCAGGAGACAAAAATTAGACCTTAGAATCTATCTTCCACACATAGAACTAGATTTTGAAGTAGAAATGTTTATTCATTGCATGAATAAAGTTTGCCATAATTCTCTTATCAAATAGATAAAATTATTTAATTTTATTTATATTTAGTTTTCTAGAAAACTGAGAGTTATTCTCTTTTAAAACAAGTGTGATTTTGTACATGCACAATACCAATATCTTCAGTCAAATGTTGATTTTCTTTTTCCTGAGATAGAAACTCTTTCTTCTAGCTTTGACTCTAAGAAATCCAGAATAAATCTCCATTAAATGCAGGTCATGACCAAAGCTTTGCTACTTGATGAAATGTAATTATACACAGTGTAATTTAAAAAATTTTAAAAAACCTTACTATCGTGTAAATACATACAAATACAACCCTTATGGGTGATCTTTTTTTTTTTTTTTTACAACATAAAAAGGTAGCATATATGAACAGTGCATTGTATGAGGGAGATAGACTTGATGAGTTACCAAAAGTCAACAAATGCAGCAATAATAATTCCTGAAAAACTCTTGATAATTTACACTGGTCCAACAAACTTTTTTCTATTTAATAACAACAATCACTTACACTGCGGCTTTACTCATTGCTTTATGTTAATTTCTATGTTATGGCCCTTAAAATGAAAGAAAAACTCACAACTTAAAACTACAAGAAACGTAAGAGCCTGTTTGACCTTTCCCCTTGTTCCTCACTCTAAATCAGGAATTTAGAAAATTTTAAAGAAACCTTATTCACTGAGCCAAATGTTCACTTTCACATCAAGGAAAGTGAGAGTTTATTATGAGTTAGCATTTTTAGTCATGTATAATATTCTCAGATGCCAGTTTTTAAAAGATGTCTTGCCATATAACATAGTACATTTGAATAAGCATGCTAGAGTATACTTAAACAAATTCCACTGAAGGAAGCCCATTATTTAGTTAGTTATTTATTTTATCAAAGCTCAACTACTTCACAAAGAAGCCCTGACATGAAATAAACAGTGTTCTAATTGTTAAAATTTATATACTCATTTGTCCTTCAAAAACTCAATATTCCTTTCTGGCTTTCTTAGTGTCATTACTCTACTTAGAAAAATTTGACAATGTCTGTAAATTACTTTGGGCAGTATGGCCATTTTCACGATATTGATTCTTCCTAACCATGAACATGGAATATTTCTCCATCTGTTTGTGTCTTCTCCTATTTCGTTGAACAGTGGCTTGTAGTTCTCCTTGAAGAGGTCCTTTATGTTCCTTGTTAGTTGTATTCCTAGGTATTTTATTCTCTTTGTGGCAATTGTGAATGGAAATTTGCTCTTGATTTGGCTCTCTTTAAGTCTGTTATTGGTGTATAGGAATGCTTGTGATTTGTGCACATTGATTTTGTATCCTGAGACTTTGCTGAACTTGCTTATCAGCTTCAGGAGATTTGGGGCTGAGACAGTGGGGTCTTGTAGATATACAATCATGTCGTCGGAAAATAGAGACAATTTGACTTCCTTCTTTTCTATTTGAATAGCCTTTATTTCTTTTTCCTGCCTGACTGCTCTGGCTAGAACTTCCAGTACTATATTGAATAGGAGTGGTGAGAGCAGGCATCCTTGTCTAGTGCCAGATTTCAAGGGGAGTGCTTCCAGTTTTTGCCCATTCAGTATGATATTGGCTGTTATTCCCATCAAGCTACCAATGACCTTCTTCACAGAACTGGAAAAAAACACCTTAAACTTCATATGGAACCAAAACAGAGCCCACATAGCCAAGTCAATTCTAAGCAAAAAGAACAAAGCGGGAGAAATCACACTACTGGACTTCAAACTATACTACCAGGCTACAGTAATCAAAACAGCATGGTACTGGTACCAAAACAGAGATATAGAGCAATGGAACAGAACAGAGGCCTCGGAGGCAACACAACATATATACAACCATCCGATCTTTGACAAACCTGAAAAAAAAAAGCAAAGGGGAAAGGATTCCCTGTTTAATAAATGGTGTTGGGAAAACTCGCTAGCCATGTGCAGAAAGCAGAAACTGGACCCCTTCCTGATGCCTTACACTAAAATTAACTCCAGATGGATTAAAGACTTAAACATAAAAGCTAACACCATAAAAACCCTAGAAGAAAATCTAGGCAAAACAATTTAGGACATAGGCGTAGGCAAGGACTTCATGACCAAAACACCAAAAGCATTGGCAACAAAAGCCAAAATAGACAAATGGGACCTAATCAAACTCCACAGCTTCTGCACGGCAAAAGAAACAGTCATTAGAGTGAATTGGCAACCAACAGAATGGGAAAAAATTTTTGCAGTCAACCCATCTGACAAAGGGCTGATATCTAGAACTTACAAAGAACTAAAATAGATCTACAAGAAAAAAAAAAAACAAGCCCATTCAAAAGTGGGCGAAGGATATGAACAGACACTTTACAAAAGAAGACATACATGAGGCCAACAAACATATGAAAAAATGCTCATCATCACTGGTCATCAGAGAAATGCAAATCAAAACTACATTGAGATACCATCTCATGCCAGTTAGAATGGCGATTGTTAAAAAATCTGGAGACAACAGATGCTGGAGAGGATGTGGAGAAATAGGAACACTTTTAGACTGTTGGTGGGAGTGTAAATTAGTTCAACCATTGTGGAAGACAGTGTGGTGATTCCTTAAGGACCTAGAAATAGAAATTCCATTTGACTCAGCAATCCCATTACTGGGTATATATCCAAAGGATTATAAATCGTTCTACTATAAGGACACATGTACACAAATGTTCATTGCAGCACTGTTTACAATAGCAAAGACCTAGAACCAATCCAAATGCCCATCGATGATAGGCTGGACAGGGAAAATGTGGCACATATACACCATGGAATATTAAGCAGCCATCAAAAATGATGATCTTGTGTCCTTTGTAGGGACATGGATGAACCTGGAAACCATCATTCTCAGCAAACTGACACAAGAGCAGAAAATCAAACACTGCATGTTCTCACTCATAGGCGAGTGTTGAACAATAAGAACACATGGACACAGGGAGGGGAGCACTACACACTGGGGTCTGTTGGGAGGAAATGGGGGAGGGACGGGGGGGTGGGGAGGTGGGGAGAGATAGCATGGGGAGAAATGCCAGATATAGGTGAAGGGTAGGAAGGCAGCAAATCACGCTGCCATGTGTGTACCTATGCAACAAACTTGCATGTTCTTCACATGTACCCCAAAACCTAAAATGCAATAAAAAATAAAATAAAATAAAATTTATTTTTAAATTAAAAAAAAAATTGACAATGTCAATATTAATGTCAAAAACTTTCTATTGGCTTAAGATCATAGATCACCCGCTTTACTTGTTTTGTTTTGTTTTACAAATGTATTTGCAGCTTCAAATAAGCAGAAACATCCCTGAACATTCTATTGCTTCTAACCCTAAACTATAATTCTAGCAAAATTAAATATGAATAAATAATGAATGCTTGAAAGTATTAAGTCTAAAGATTTATTTACTAAATAAAAGATCTTCAAAACATCTGAACTAAAAACTAATAAAATTGTCAATCATAGTTGAAGACCTCAAGATACCTGTCAATAATTGATAGAAAAGTAAACAGAAAATCAGTAAGTATATGGACTACTTGATAACTCTACCAACTAACTTGATCTAACTTACATTTATAAAACATTCCAGCCAACTACACTGGAGTACACATTCTTATCAACTGTGTATGACAATTAACCAAACAGATCATGTTCTGGGCTATAAAACAAGTATAAACATAAGTAAAAGAATTCAAGTCACAACAGATCATACTGATCTCGATAAAAAGAGAAAACAAAGATAATCAATATCCGAAATGAGAGACAATATCACTATAGATTCTATGGTTTTAATAATATTACCTCTTTTGGGTAATACTATTACTCAACATAAAAATTCAAAATTTGAAGTATGGTTTCTATTGAATTATTTTTAAATAATGAGGTAATACTATTAAACCCATATGCTAACATATTTGGCAATTTAATGGACACATTGTATAAAAGAAAAAGCAAGTTGCCAAGCTTATACAAAAAGTAATAGAATTGTAATAAATTATGATACATTATAATAAGTATACATTTGTTATTATAATAAAATTCAGTAGAAAACATTTTCAGAAAGATATTGAATAAATCAGATACTATAAAATGGAATTTTGATCCATCTATTGCACTATATACCAAAATTTATTCAAAATAGCTCCATAGATCTAAACAGAAAAACCTAAAATTATACAACTTCATAAGGACTTATTGGAAAAACTCTATGTGACTTTGGCTTAGATTCAAACTTCTTATATAAACCACCAAAACCAGGAGTTATATAAAGAAAAATGATAAGTTGAACTTCAGCAAAATTAAGAATTCTTCTCTTTGGAAAACATGTTTATGAAAATAAAAAGAGAAATCACAGGTGTGAAGAAAATAATTATAAATAGCATAGCATATACGTTAAAAGGCTTGTATCCAAAGTATGTAAGAAATTTTCAAACACATTAATAATAAAATAAACATCAATAAAAGTCAACAAAATATCTGAATAGACAAGTCACTATAGATGAAATAATAAGATGGACATCATTAGACATTTCTGCAATGTGAATGAAACTACAATGTGATAATTCTACATACCATTAAAAAAGTCTGAAATTGGAAGAGATTGTAGCAAATTCTGGCAAGGGTGTGCACCAGCTATGACTTTTAAAGTTTACTGATGCAAATATAAAAATTACAAGTACTTTGAAAACCAGTTTAACAATTTCTTAAACACAGATGCTTCTCAACTTACAATGGGGTTGTGTCCAAATAAATCTATTTTAATTTGAAAATATCATAACTCAAAAATTCTTTTAATACTCACATCTTACCAAATATCATAGCTTGGCCTAGATTAACTTTAAGATGTTCGGAACACTAACATTAGCCTAAAGTTGGGTAAAATTATCTAAAACAAATCTTATTTTAAAATACAGTGTTGAGCATCCATGGTTGTTTACTCTTATGATTGTGTGGCTGACTGTAAGCGGTGGCTTCTTGCCACTGGCCAGCATTGTGAGATAATATTGTATTGCAAATTGCTAGCCTGGGAATAAATAAAAATTCAAAATTTGAAGTATGGTTTCTACTGAACGTGTATTGCTTTTCTCTATTGTAAACTCAAAAACCTAGAAGAACCATTATTAGGTCAGGAACCATCTGTACATATCAATTATTTTATCCCCTGTCTCATTCCTAGGTATTTACTCAAGAGCAATGAAAGCCTTTTCCATACATATATGTTCATTATAGCTTTATTTGTATTAAAAAAATAGGGAACAATTCAAATGAATACCAAAAGAGAAACAAATTGTGGTATATCTATTTAATAAAACATTACTCAGAAATAAACCTTGAAATAATTATGGTGTATGAAAAAAAACTAAAAAAATGAAAAGAGTATATACCAAATGATTCCATGTTTCAAAGTATAGTTCCAAAATTTTAGATCACCAAGCTATTCTAAGGTGACAGGAAGCAGGTCACTATGTTATGAGAATGAGGAAACTCATGGAAGTGTATGTGGGCGGGATTATAAAAGGGGACAAGAAAACTTTGAGGGTGATGTGTATGTTCATTATCTTGATAATGGTGATGGTTTCACAGGTGAATAACTCTAAATTTATCAAATTATACAATTTAATAATTTGTCGTGTGCTCTATGTTAATTATTGATCAATAAATATATTGAAAATGGCAAAACTATATTTTCAGCAAATGAGAGATTATTTTCTTTATCATTAAATGTTTAAAAATTATAGCATTAGTTATAATAATTACTCATGTGTATGGGTCTAGTTATTGTTAACAAAAATCTGTTAATTGCCATTCTTAAACCTATGTGATTTGTCTAGAAGCAAAATATATTACATAAATATTTCTAATTCACTTTTAATAAGTGAATTAAATCTTCAGGATAAAATATCAAAACACAAAACAGATGAGTTCTATTATCTTATTTGGTACTAATACAAAACAAATAAATACAATTTTTCTCAAGAAATGCCATTTAACTTAAGGTCTGTAAACTTTTTTATTAAATTCATTCATTTTTTCATTAGTTCTGAACTTTATTTTTTAAAATGATTTTAATAGAGAAGTCAATACATCTTAAAATTACATAGGATTCTCTATGTAAGATTAACATTTCTAACCTAATGATTCTTTTAAAACTTACATTTAGGCCAGGCATGGTGGCTCACACCTGTAATCCCAGCACTTTGGGAGGCTGAGACAGGTGAATCATCTGAGGCCAGGATGTTGAGACAAGCCTGATCAACATAGTGAAACACTGTCTCTACTAAAAATACAAAAACTAGCTGGATGTGGTGGCAGATGCCTGTAATCCCAGCTACTCAGGAGGCTGAGGGAGGAGAATTGCTTGAATCCCAGAGGCAGAGATTTCGATGAGCCAAGATCCCAACATTGCACTGCAGCCTGAATGATAAGAGTGAAACTCCATCTCAAAACAAAAAAACAAACAAACAAAAACCTTACATTCACTAAAAATTTATGCAATAAATTAATCAAGCAGCCATCAAATATACTGAGGATAAGTTACGCTGTTTGAAATACTGCTGGGACTAATATGTGGTGGATATCAAATATCAATGATATAAAATAAAAATATTTAGAAAATGCTCACAAAGTTTACAACATTTATATATGTATGCTCATGGATTTCTAGATAAGGATAAATTTCATTAAAATTACAAATTCTTGCAATTGATATGTAAATATTTAACTAAAGTCACTATGTTTTAATTTAAAATTTATTTTTTGTAAATAAATTCTACTTCAATAAAGACCAAAAAGCTTTAGAAACAAAGTACTAGATCAAATGGTACTAAACATTTTTGAGAAGTTCAATAAATTAACAAAATCTACAAATGACTAAGACAAAAAAAGAGATTAAAATTAAACAAAACATTAAATAATACATTATTATAAATGAGAAAGGCCATAGTCTTACAGGTAATTTATGTGTGTGTGTGTGTGTGTGTGTGTGTGTGTGTGTGTATATATATATTTAAATATATGTATGTAAAATCAAATATGCAATTTATATATAAAATAATTAAAAATGCATTTTCAGTAATTTATTTTAATAAAATATATATTTTCCTAATTAAAATAATGTATGTATTATATATGTATTATATATGTATTATTTTAATTTAATAATTATCTAAAATTCTTCCTAAAATTCATTAATGTCTCTGCTAATTTTATAATGCTCTGAGAAAATGTAACCCTTGCCAGAGGATGTGAAAAAGGCAAATAGACTAAATTAAATCTGGCTCATCATTGTGTTAGAAGACATTGCTCTGCAACTGAGATTTAATAAATAGATGCCAAACCTGGATTCGTTTCCTGAGACTGCTGAAACAAAGTGACAGAAACCGGATCATTTAACACAACAGAAATTGATCGTCTCACAGTTTTGGAAGCTAGAGGTCCAAACTCAAGGTGTTGGCAAGGCCAAGTTCCTTCTAAATCCTCTAGGGGTGGATCATTCTTGTCTTCATTTAGCTTCTGGTAGTGAAAACATCTTCATAAAGTTAATAAAATTCATTGCCATGTGTTTTTTTGACAGAAGTATACACCTAGAATAGAGTTATGGCTTGGCATTAACTTTTAACCAGCCTGCCCTTTGGCTCACTTCCTTACAGTTGCTTTTTGCCCATAAGTCAGGTAGACCAGGTCACAAGGCACTATCTTCCCTTAATCGTTACCACAGAAAGCATCTTTTATATTGAGAAGCCTCAAGCTTTCCATTTAAGATGCTTCACAGATCTTGCATTCCAGCAAAACTATCATTGCCAGCTAGTCTGGGAGCTCTCACTGAAGAGCTGACTCAAGTGAAGAATGCAGTTTCCACATCCTGTTAATTTTACCCCCTTACTCTGAGCAATCAATCAGTGAACCCAATCTTCCAGCCCCTTGCTTGCCACAATTCCCTTATATACCGTGGCCCAGAACTCCTCAGGGAGACGAGTTTAAGAGTACTTCTTACCTCCTTCTCTGTTAAGGTGTCTGATGATTATTAAACCCTTTTCCTGTTGTAACTCCTTCTGTTTCAGTATATTGGTCCATTACCATGCATCAGGTAAATGAGACTGGTGATCCAGTAACAGTAGCTCCAGACATTTCTTGAGTAGTAGCAACACAAATTTAGTTTCTGCTTCATCTTCATATTCCTATCTTTCCAATGTGTCTCTTCTCTTCTTGTAAGAACATGAGTCAAGTTGACTTAAGGGCCACCCTACTCGATATGACCGCATCTTAACTAGTAACATCTAAAAGTATCCTATTTCGGAATATGGTTAAATTCTGACTTACTGGCCTTTAGGACTTCCAACGTATTTTTTGGGTGGGAAATTCAACTCAGAACACCTTCCCATAGATAAAATGCATGGGTCCAACAATCAGCAGAGGAAAAGGATTGGTTACTACTATCACATGAAATAACCCACTGAAGTTACTTTTGCTTTCCATTTGTTAAGTTTGGTGGATTGCATATGCTTTAGAGCAAACAAAGCTATTTAATACTCTCAATAGCTCCATGGTGTAGGCTCGTATATTACTCCTAATTTAAAGAAGGTGAAACAGAGGCACAGACAACTTCAGTAAATTGTTCAAAGCCACATAGTTAGAAGGTGGTAAGACCAGGTTTCTAACCAAAAGAGTCTCTTTATAAATAAATGTGCAGGTCCCAGAAAGTAATAATTCTCAGTCTTCTGTGTAAAAATTGTGCTAGCTAAAAGTACATCAAACTGAATTTACTGACACTCTGAGGGTGTCAGTAAACAGATTGTTACAGAAGTTCACCAGGACCTGGGCTGGAATAACCGCATATATTTTCTTTGCATGCCCTGAGAATGGTTTTCTGTGTTGCATGTGCATCTTAGGCTGCCTATGTCTTTTGAACTATTATTACTAAGTCTGTGAGACCATTTTCCTTGTTTGCATATAAACTTAGAAATTAGCTCAGTGATCATGGATGAATAGAAATGTGCTAAGCAAAAGAAGAATAAACTATGATATAAGGAATGAGCTTTGTTGGTAAACTTTGTTACTTAAATATTCACCTCTGCTCCAAGCTAGATTTTAGACAGTCTGAGAATTTTTTTTTTTTTTGCCAATGTGAATTTAAAGTCTCTGTTTGGCACATATTTGTATACACACACATGCACATACTTCACACACTTTATAGCTCTGCTCTGGTAACCAAACTGAAGCTTCTTTGAAAACCGCATTTCTTTCTGAATCACACTGTGACAGGTTAATGCCTCCGTTCCATGACTGCAGCTGTACCAGGATGATGGATGATATAACGTACAGGCATCCAACTGCAAAGAGCCACTGAGCCTTGGTGTGAATTTAGCTGTTGATGAAAGATGAGCTCTTGCTTAAATGAACATGTGTTGTTCATGAAACCTCCAGAGAAACTATTAAAAATGCACTATTCATTTTAAGAGAGGTTTAATTACTGGTTAGACAGCATACAGTAATATTCCTGTAATCTTTCTGTTGCAGTAATGCTGTGAATGATTGGAGTGTAAAATATTCTGTATATGATTTCAGAAAACTGGAAGTTAGTAGCAATAACAATAACAACTTCATTAATATGTCATCAGGAAAAATTCAATTGGGAGGCCTAGCATAACGTGACGGCTACTGTATTTGATATTGCTATTTGATATTTAAGGACATTACAAATATCATGTTGGGCACCTAATATTTTTTTGGAATAAAAAAGCCGTGTAAATACATAGTAATTGAGAACAGTGAAATATTTTAACTTCTTATTGCTCCCTTCAAATGAAAGGTCAGCTGAGCCATATAGGTAAGATTTGCTGGTGTTAGCTATAGAGTTAGATTTTGTGTTCAATAGAATGCCAGTCAGCTGGAAAAAAAAATGTAGCAGATCAAGTTAAGATAAAACTGGCCAAGAAATAAGACGCCTCTGGGGCTGATCTTCAACACCAGGTTCCACTCAAATATAATAGTCCAATTAGTGGAAATTATGCTGGAGGAGTATTATTTAACTTTAGGGAAGCAACCCAAGAATTGACGAACAATGAACAAATATGGAGAACTCCCATGTTTCTTTCCCTCTATATCAAAATCTGATTTGAGAAATATCAATTTAATTACAAATTGCAAAGCAAATTAATTCAACATCTTCATATTTACTAAGTTTTTGTGATTAACAATGACATACATTTATCTTTGCAATATCATGTTTTTATTTCTTCAGGGTTTGAATCTAACCACTCTATGAACTTAGATGTTAAAAATGATTTTATATCACCCAATAGCCATTTGAACCTGTGTGCAGTATCACACTGACATGGTGCTTTGTTTCATCCATGCTTACAATTTTGACCTCCACATCTTTAGAATTTGCAGAATAATTTTTAAAATATTGAACATTCTTAAAGTTTAGTTTGCATTTGATATTTGAAATTGTCTACTTTTTTTCTTATGTTTCATTATGTAAATCTGGTAGGATTGTGTGTTGTATTGTATTATTTTGTATTGTTAATAGAAAGACAATTCCAGATAGTTACCAGTGTAAAACTGGATTCCTTAATGAGTATAAATATGAAAAAAAAACTTTTAATATATTCCTGGGGAACTCAGTTTAGTTATTATTTTGGTGGTATTATTTCACATTTATTTTTTAATCAACTACATGTTTTGGGTTTGACATACTTTCAGTTTATCTGACATGCTTTTATCAGAATGTCGAAGTACAAAAAGGAGTAACTCAGTTTTAATTGTTGTTTTAATTGAAGCAGACAATCTGATTACTATATTGAATTGTGTCTGTTCTGGACTGTCTGAGGGGACTGCTATTACTCATCCTCTAGCATTTTTTCTATTCAAAGCTTGGTGAGTGATTCCCCTAAAATTCATTGTCTTGTGGCTTTGAAGGTTTTTAAAATCTAAATATTTCCTGCAAAGTTAAGGTGATAGGCTTCTATCAGTCACTTGTATTGTCTGATCTTGATTTTTAGCTCTTGAATTGAGGATATGGTTGGGCAAAAAAGAAGAATAAGGATTAAACCACAACTCAAATGTATAGGGGTAGAGCAAGTATCACTTATAAATAGGTAAGGGGGAGTAAATAAGGAAAAACAAAAACCAACTTTTAATTAATTAATTTGCCCAGTTTATGAGCCAGTTCTATAAAGCTGGCTCATAAGAACACCTGAAACAGAATCACAGATTCTTAAGTAAAGAAAACAAATGTAAATTGCATTGTTTTTGGTATTATGGAGATTTACTAGTACATCCTAAGCTGCTCCTATATAAAAAACAGAAAGTGGATTTGGAAATGAGTTTTAAATTTCATTTTGTCTTTTTTTTTTTGACTGAATGAGTAATTTAAGCTTTGATTTCCTTCTCTATAAAATGTAGAGGATACTATTAGTTGTAATAATAGAATTGTCTTGTGGGTTTAATGATAGAATCTATGCAAAGAGCCTAGAATGGTGCCTAGCAGAGAACAAGCCTTGAGGAAAGTGGGAGCAAGTGGTAAGAAAAAGCATAGATGCTGTATTCCACCCCTGAAGTTTCATATAGTAAAGACCAAGTTCAGGGAAGCAGTATGGTTGAGTGAGTGACTGCATCCTGTTGCTTCTACATATATCAGAGAACCTACTACATGTGTCACCAGCTTAGGGAATAGATTCTTCTGCCATATACTGATTTAAGAACAAGATTCCTGCTTCTTCTCCTTACTTTAGTCTCATATGTAGACTCATGAGATGTAGACTCTATACTTTCTTTAATATAAACATTGTTTTCCATTTAATTTCTTTTTATATTTGTATTTTAAATCGTATTTGAAACAACTTTGCTGCCCAAAATATCAATTAATATATGGAAGTGTTTCCTACAGACTTAAAAAACAAGCTTAAAACATTACACAAAATTCAATTAATATCATTTTCAAAATCTGTTGGATTCACTTGCAACTTTTAAGAGTTATAAATATCTGATATATATACTATATATGACACATTTAAAGTTTTAATATAAAAATACACAGTCATAATTATTTAAGTATGATTCTAGAATTCAAATGACAAAATAACTTCAGTCTTGTAAAATAATTACTTTTGATATCTTTTCCCTACTGTTTACTTACATAATTGGTTTTAGTTCTGTTTAATCTATCACTAATCTCCATTAGGATAATATTCAACTTCTCTGTTTATCATTTTAAAATTCCAAGTGTTATAGATATGTATGCATACACACAGAATTACTGCATAATATTAAAAATAGCTAGTTGTAATCCAAGGACATGCTACCAAAATCTTAAAGTAAACACATTTTCAGAAGGTTTAAAAGGGTGTTTTCTTTGTTTTGTTTTGTTTTTTTCTTGTAAATTAACAGCATTGATAATACTCACATTTTTTCTTTTCAGATATCTTTTTATTTTTTAAATATGTTGTCTAAACCCAAAAGAAGATGGTATGATTTCAGCTCACATGGTTCTAAAGAAATGGGGTAATCCACTTTGCTACGCCTAAATTCCACTGATTCACTCTTGATTATTGCAAAACTACCAATAAACCTGAAAATCCACATTTAAACATGTGGGAAATTATTGGCATTTTGCATTTGGTGAGAATCAATTTTATTCAAAGCTTGTTCTCTACAATTTGGCACTTCTGCCAATTTGTTTTGCTTTACAAAATTTTTGGTGCTTCTCTTCCAGATAGGGCAAAAAGGTAAAGTCTATACCATTATATAAGAAGGTTTTGAATTTATGGGAGTTTCAATTTCCTTCTACATAAAATGTAAACTTAATTCATTTCTCAAGATTACTATAAAATTGTTTTACAACGTATTTATGAGAAAGCATATTATAAAATATATTAGTTTGCTCAAGCTGCCAGAAAAAAATACTGCAGACTAGGTGCTTAAACAACAGAAATGTATTTTCTCCCAGTTCTAGAGACCAGAAAACCATGATTCAGGTTCTGGCCAATTTGATTTCTGGAAAAGGCTCTCCTCTTGGCTTGCAAATGGCTGCCTTGCTATGTCTTCACATGGTCTTTCCTCAATGCATGTTTGTAGGGAGAGAGAGAAACAGGCCTTTTTTACCCTCTCTCTTATAGAGACAAATCATATTGGGTCAGGTACCCTTCCAACCTCACTTACTTTCTTAGCAGTCTCATCTCCAAATATGGCCACACTGGAGGTCAGGGCTGCAACATATGAATTTGGAGGTAATAAAGAGTCAGTTCTTAACATTTTATCCTAATCTCATAAATTTGGTCCCTGCATCACTTTTAGGGGTAACTCCTCCTTTCTTTAATGATAATGCATATTTGCAGCCTGTCTTCATTCTATCTCTTTTTCTCTGTTTTACTTAGTCTTAGCTGGCAGTTTTTCTGTTGGTATAATCACAGCTTTATTCTTGGCTTTTGTTGGGATGGGATTATTATGTGTATGGTGAAAACATACTCATCTTCTTATCAATGGTTATTTAGCTACATTCTTAGCAATTAGGCTGGTTCTCTATATGCTGCCTACAAGAGACTCACTTCACCTCTAAAAAACACAGTGACTAAAAATGAAAGGATTGAAAAGGATATTGTATGAAAACAAACCCTAGGCAAACAGGAGCACCTATACTTATGTTGAATAACATAGACATTCAGTCAAAAACTGTAAAGAATATTGTTATGTAATGATAAAGGGATTGGCTCAGCATAAAGATACAGCAATTATAAATATATATGTATCCAACACCAAAGCACAAAACAAGTATTATTAGATCTAAAATACAAGATACCTCAATATGATAATAGTAAGAGAATTTAGCACCCCACTTTCAAAAACAGACAGATCATCCAGGCAAAAAATAAACACCACCACCACCACTACACTCTAGACCAAGTGGACCTAGTAACTTTTCATCCAACCACTGAAGAATACACATTTTTCTCAACTACAAATGAAACATTCTCGAGGTTACATCATATGTTAGGGCACGAAACAAGGATTAACAAATTTATGAAGATTAAGGTTATATCAAGTATATGTTTTTTACCACAATAGTATAAAACTAGAAATCAATAACAGCAGGAACTTCAGAAACTTTAAAAACACATGGAAATTAAACAAAATGCTCCCAAATAACCAATGGGTCAAAGAAAATAATAAGAAAATTCAAGAATTTTGTTCAGATAAATGGAAATTTAAAATAAAACATTCCGAAACTTATGATTGTCCTCTAGCTAAACTTAAAAAAATAATAATTCAAATAAATAAAGCCAAAGATAATGGACATGTTATAACTGATACTACAGAAATACAATCACTAGACACTATTATGAACAATTATATGCTGAGAAATCAGATAATCTAGAAGGAATGGATAAATTCCTAGACATCTACAAGTTATAGAGATTGACTTATGAAGAAATAGAAAACTTAAACAGATCCTTAATCAATGAAGAAATTGCATCTGTAATAAAAATACTTCCCATGAAAGAAATCTGAATAGATACAATGACTGGGGAAGAAAAGGGAAGAAATTCCATGCATGAGGAGCAGATTAGCAATTCATTAAGGTATGAAACAGAAGTCTGCTTTTACTAGAATCCTGTGTAGTTTATTATGACTTGGGGTATTTTAGTGCAAGGGTGATAAGAAATAAATGTCAGATAGTACAGGCTTTGTCAGAAATATTCTTTGAGCAAAATTACTGTAAAACTAACTTGGATTATTTCAATAATGTTTTAGAAAAATCTTTGTATACCTAACACTGTAAATAACTAACACATGAAAAAACTAAACTAGCACTTGCAAGTGAAAATGATTACTTACAAATGAAAATAAACATGCATATTTAGGTATCTAGACTCTAAAGAAAGTCAAGAACTAGCCTATACCACAAAATTTTATTCCTGATCTGATGTAATCTAATTTATAACCTTAATTTTCATCCTTAGGACACAAGAAAATAAAATTGAATTGTGTTAATCATCACATTTGTGGCCTTATTTTCATTCCTTTACTTGCTCATTGTGAAGGTGACAATTTTTGTTTTTAACAGACCCATCCAATTGCTTGAGTTTAGACCTATTATTCTTTTCTTCCCAGTTCCTTTGCATTAGAAGCTTACTTGCATGTGGCTAATTCTCCAAGTGTGAAACATTCAAAGCAGGGATTGATCTGTTAACTATTTATTTACTCTTAAGATACTACTGAAGGTTTGGAAAAATATTAGAAAAGTTACGAGATTAAAGCATTCTCCTCACAAGCTTACATTGACAATACAAAGTTCTTTTGATTCATGACCCTGAGCAAAACCATTACCCTTATACATACCCTAAAGGTTAATATGAGACAGTTTTGAATAGTCTATCAAAAAACTGATTTCACCAATAACAGAGAGATGTTCAAGCAATTTTAAACTTTCTGGTCTTTATTGTGAGAATAATACACTTATTTAATAAAGGACCCTTATCCAGAATGTATAAAGAACTGGTAGAGCGATAAGAAGACAGTTAACCAAATACAAACACAAATCAAAGATTAAACAAACATCAAAAAGGATAATAAAATTAAACCAGTTTGTCATAGAGATATCTGAATGCCCTTGTTCATTGCAGCATTATTCACAATATCTAAGAAATGAAAGCAATCTAAGTGTCCATCATCAGATGAATAGACGCAAAAAAAATTCCTTTTTTAGGCTGAATGAATTAATACATTTAGCCTTAAAAAGGAAATTCTGAATGTATTAATTCATTCAGCCTTAAAGAGGATATTGTGACATTTGCAACAACATGCATGAATGTGTAGGACATTGTGCTAAGTGAAATAAACTAGGTAGAGAAGGAAAACACAGCATGATCTCACTTATATGTGGAATTTAAAACACTGGAATTCATAAAAGTAGGGAGTAGATGGTGGTTACCAGGAGCTCTGGTATGGGAGAACAGGAAACATTGGTCAAAGGATGCAGTTTCAGTTAGACGGCAGAAATAGGTTCTGGAGAGCTATTGTACAGCATGGTGACTATAGTTAATAATAACATATTGTAGATTTGAAAATTGCTGAAAGTGTAGATTTTAAAGTTTACACCACATAGAAAATAAAAAGTATGTGAGGTGATATGGTAAGTAGCTTGATTTAATCATTCTATAATGTATCTGGATATTTTAATATATCATGTTATATCCTATATAGATACAAAAATAACTTTAAAAATTAATACAAAGTATTTATTTATTTTCAAGATGAAGTCTCGCTCTTGTTGCCCAGACTGGAGTGAAATGGAGTGACCTCAGATACAAAAATAACTTTGAAAATTAATACAAATTATTTATTTATTTTCAAGATGGAGTCTTGCTCTTGTTGCCTAGGCTGGAGTGAAATGGAGTGACCTCAGTTCAGTGCAACCTCTGCCTCCCAGGTTCAAGCAATTATCCTGCCTCAGCCTCCAAAGTAGCTGGGATTACAGGTATCTGACACCATGCCCAGCTAATTTTTGTATTTTTAGTAGAGGTGGGGTTTTAGCGTGTTGGCCAGGCTGATCTCAAACTCCTGACCTCAGGTGATCTACCCACGTTGACCTCCCACATTTCTGGGATTATAGGCATGAGCCACGACACCAAGCCTAATACAAATAATTAAAAATATTATTTGATATTTCAAAATCAATTTAATATTAGAAATAAGTGGATATATCTAATAGGCCCTAGATATGAAATTATATCCCTTCTAAATAAAAGAGCATTTTTCTGTGCCTCAATAATTACATGAGCTTCTCATCCTAGTGTTTTACATGCTTTTATCTGAACAATGATATGAACTATCTTCTGTCATTACTGTGCCATCCTTGTTGTGATCTAGCATGTTGAACTCTAAAGTGGTGAAAAAAATTAGATTTCCTAAAGACTCAATTTTTGTACAGGACCAGCAAGCTGGCTCAACTATGTGGCAAGACTCTAAAGGTATATTGTTTTTGCTTAGTGGAATAAAGTACTGGCCTTTTCTGTTTATTGACTTTCGGAAAAATAGCACAATTCAATAGTTGCATTTCTAATGCTAGCAGATGCGCTGATTTGCTTTCTAAAGAAAACTAAACCTAGAATAGCAGCTATAATGAGAGTCACCACCTGATTAAGTCTTCAATAATTCATTGTCATTGTGCTAAATCAATCAATCTTCAGTAATTGTAAAACTTGCAAGTAAATGAAGATTTAGTAAGACTCACCCACCCTTATTATTTCATCTTTGATGGTGGTATTTAACTTTATAATTACTTCAGATATGTGGTATTGTTTTCTGTTTTTTTCCTTGACAGGGAATGATAATTTTGTGAACTTTTCTTGAATAATATAGCCCTTCCGTTGGAAGTCAAGTTACCAATGTAATTGATTTTTCTCCCATTAAACTGTGGAACTGAGGAAAGATCTGTTCTCAGTGACCTACCATGAAGCAAATTTGATACAAATAAATATTGCATTTATGTCTTAGCACTCTGCTTCTCATTTTGATGAGTAGAAGTGATGTTATGTTTCTCCAGGAAAATAATACAAGCTTAGAGTCAAAGCTTAATAACTTCCAGATTGTCTGTGACTCTCCAGTTTCTACTGCATAGTTACTTTGGTGAATGATACAAAGGAGACAGATTTAGGTTGAGCTAGAACAGAGGATTACATGATAAGCTTATAATGTTTGTAGAGGTTTTCCTCAAGAGAAAAATCTCTGTTTCTTAGAGGGATCTTTGATGTGAATTGACTACGGCCAGGTTGTGTAACTGACATTGGCTCTGTATCCTGGGGCTCAGATCTTACTTTTATTTCCTTGGAAAACTTTTTTTTTTTTTTTTTTTTTTTTTTTAAAACTTTGCTGGCCTGCTTATCTATTTTGGTCCTTAAAAATTTTGTGACTATTTAGCTACTATCAAGATTCCTGTTGGTGAACCCATTTTCATTGTGATTTCCTTCCAATATAATAGTACAAAACTCACCTTTAAAATTGTTCTGCTCCTTTCCCTCTTCTACAAGGAACATGTGGATATACCCTTTGGAATCTTGGGATCTATTTTAATTGCAGCACCCCACTAAGCTTTTTTAGATTACCAAATCATCCAAACTACATAGCTTTTCAAAGACACAGGTCCTCAGTTTAGTGTTTATTTCTTAGTGCCTTAATAAAAGAAGTATCTCCTGTGTTGTTGCTTTAGTTTATTTCAGGGATAATATTTAAGGGGCTTGAATGATATCTCATAATATCAATCTATGTTTCTAGTTCCCTTCTTTTGATTTATTATCATACATTGTAATAAACTATTTCTTATATCTCACCTTCATTTCTCATGGGACACAATTGACTATGGATTTCAACTAACCAATTAAGTGAACAATTACAAATGTCCCAACTGCTCAACCTGGTAAATTGAGTCCAGAAATTCTAGTAACTAGCATCTATATTATAACTTTAGCTCAGTTAAACTTTTGTTATTCTCTTATTGATCTAGCAAATACATGTGTTCCCATGTATGTTCATAACATTTTTGTGAATATATATTGCCATTTACATGTTTTTTAAGAAAGTTTTTTCTCCTAGTGCTTACATTGTAATTTCAGAATTGGTCAGATTTGTACTGGAGAAAAGGAAAAGTGTTTGAAGATGGGAAGGAGGGTAGCATAGTTTTTCTTGCAATGCAACTCTCATCAATAAGTATTGATGGAGTTTTCAAGCAATTTGGAATAGAGTTACCACACATAAAAGGGGGATATACTTCAACCTTCAAGAGAGGTTCAGTGATTGGTAATTCAGTAGAAACTGACTCATCTTTTACATTGTCTCGTAAGTAACCATTCAAGTTTTCAGGGTTCAACTTTTCCAATTGTTGCTCTTAACATTTACATTAAAGACATGGCAGGGGAATGAACTCAATAGAATTTATAATTTAGCCACTTAACAGAATACAATTCCACTTGATTTTGTAAGCAATGAGGGACTATTGTACCTTAGTAAACGAAAGACCCTGGATTTTTCATCCTTTGAATTTGTTGAGCCATTTACCTTCTGCATTTCATGCTTTCTAGAGTACTTTTTATTTATATCTTTCTTCTCTTCCATAGCAATGGCTAGTTCTCACATCAACCATTTAGCTTCAACAGATACTTCACTCCAGTGAGCAAGATGTAATAGTTTGAACACTAATAATATATTAATAACTTTTATATAGCATTAATTCTGTTAGATATTGTTCTAAGTTCTTTACCTGTATTAACTCAGATGATCTTTACAATTGCTATTGAATTGGTTATTTTTCCCATTTTAGAGTGAAGGCATTGAAGTGCTGATCAGTTAATTAACTTGTTCATGGTGCATAGCTAGTAAGTGGATCTAAAATCTGTGTTTTTAATCCAAATAATCTGTCACCTGAGCCTTGAGTAATTGCTTTATATTGATTTCATATTTCTGGGTTAGGTGTATCTTAGGTTATGTACATTTATCCTATTGCAAGTGAGGAAGGATAAATAAATATCTGGGGATCTCATTTCTGTAGTGTATTTATGTTCCACTAGGACTCATAAAGCAGGTAGTTTCTCAAATATGGCACAGGAGTTTAGATACTAGGTAGCTCCCAAAATCGCCAATTATTTCCATGCTTACTGACATTAACATCCATAAAATATTCAAATATTATTTGAAAAACAGTACCTTAGAAAACTTTTTGACAAAAATTTTTAAACAAGTATTTGAATGAAGACTAATTAAACATAGCTCAAATCTTTGACATTAAATCCAAGAAAACCATGATTACCAGAATACTTTCACTAAATATTCAGATTCATTCAGATATTTGATCACATTTGGATAAAATTATCTGAATAACTGGCACAAACATTAATGTTTAATTAGAACATCTCAATACATTTTATATTATATAACTTCCTCAGAGATAAATATTCATTTTTCAATATATTATAAACATGATATTATTAAATTGCTAATGGCTATAATATAAAGTTCTTAGGAATTTAGGAAACATGAGTGTGAAGTTTTAAATAACTATGTCAATTCTAGAAAATAATGCATTGAGATTATTTTGTTATTGTCAGATATGCAAAACAATTTTATGTGTAGTTTCTTTCGGGGACTATTATATTTCTATGCATTAAAATGTGATCGCATTTTGGAAATTGCATTGAATCATCTTTCTATTGTGCCATAGCTGACCCAGAGTTAGAATCTAAGCAACACCATCTTAAACTTGCACCCTGCAACCACCAAGAAAAACGTTTTTCCAAAAACAAATTGTAACTGCTGCCCCGTTTCCCTTGTGATAACTGCTTGCTGCTCCGTTTTCCTTATAATAACTGCTGACCTTGGCTTCTGTGAAAAATAGCTAGCTTGGTTTGCATAATGCTGATCGCAAAAAAAGAACCCCGTGCCATACCAGGATGTGGGTTTTCTGCTTAAAACCCTTGCCCCCTGAGCTCGGGGCCACGGGTTGAAGAGAGACTAGTCCTCCATGATTGCCCGCAGTAAATGAACCTCTGAATTGGCTTACTTTTTTTTTTTATAAAGTAATCATGTAATTTTAGTAATCATTATCTAAAGTAAGGTATGAATAAGCATCTATTTTGAGGCATAAACTTTAATATTTTCAAAAATATAGACACGTACAAATTAGTTTTATTCAAAATTTTCAGGTAACTGAAAATTGCAGGCATTAGAACTGAAAACCATTAGTCTCTAAATTGTAAAATATTTGGTAAACAATGTGACTTTTTCTAGAAAATATATGGTACATTGTTAATCTGATACATATTAACAAAAACTAAATATGTATTCCTTCCTTATGCCATATTGTTACATAGTGTTTCATATGTATAATATTATAAAACAATGATGAGCTTATTTCATATACCATTTTGGAGTAGTCAATCTGCAAATGTTCATTTAGTCTTTAACACATTCAGTACAAAGTTTGGCTTCATAAACAACTACCAGAGCAGTGGAATATACGATTCTTGTGCTTATACTCAAAGTGAATAGGCTTCTTGTCCTCTCAAACAGATTTTTTTGGTCAATAAATATGTAAATAAATGTGATTTCAAACAAATTTCATGTTTGAAAATATGCTAATGTGTTTTTTAAATTTTTTTCCATTAAATTAAGAAAGAAGCTACATTTTCTTTCATTTGAAAGATATTTTGATTATTGACTTACATAAAGAGCACAGGTTCTGTCTATTTGTGATATTTAAGTCTTGGCCTATATGCAAAACCAGTGGAGGTGATCAGACAGAAATCTATTTTTATTTACAGGTACAGGGACAGGAGAGAAATAGTGTGAAGTTCATTCTATATGATAATATTAAGATGTCACAGCATTGAGTTTGAAAACACAATAAAAATCATTAGAAGGTAAAGATAATTCTGAGTAAAACATCAGACATGTCCCTTCCATCTGGCTTTAATATCTGAGTTCAAATAAAAGGCATAAGACTAAAATTTAAAGAGCAGGGAATTAAAGAGCAAGTTCAATAAAGACATTTTCAAGAATTTAGAGCAAAAGAAACACTATTTGAGAAACTAACTGCAGTTTTTGTGACATATAATCAATGTAATAAAAGTGACTCTTCCTCAAGTTTTTATTTTCTTAATTAGGTTGTTCTCAAAGCACAATGATAAGTAATTTCGGGGCTCAGTTACTTTATTGTGTCTTTGCCATGTTTCCATCAGCCAGCATGAGTTTTTGTTCCTTTCTGATTCATTTCCCCTGAGTCTGCCATATGATAAATATGTGATTATGTATTCCTGTGTGTACACATGAAGGTACAAGTGTATTTTCATTTTTTTAAATTTAAACTTTTTCATTTTCTGTAATATGAATGTAATATCCCAGGGGATTGTACAAAATACATATGAGCACTGAAAAAGAGGTTGATTTTCAGGTAAACATGTATGGAGAACAGCTAGAAAAGACCTATATTGTTATATAATAATGTCATCTGTACTTGCACTGGTTGAGATCCAAGAACACTAAAACTGTATCTATATGCATTATTTTTATCATTGCCATTAACTCACACAAAATCTTTGTACAAATTAGAAAATCCCTTCCTCAAGAAAGGATTTTTAGATAGAAATTTATTTTTTTAGCTATAATAATAATTAGAACACACAGAGCTGTTAACTATACATTATAAATCTATTTATTAAACAAAATAATAGAAAATCTAAATTTTAACCAGGATATTTAAGAACTCAATTTTTAATGAGTTTGTTATAAAATAGTTACACACCTTACTTTCATAAAATAAAATTTTATGTCATTATCTATTAGAATAGTTGTTGTATTTAATAGATTATCTCATATTATCACCACCTAACCAAATATTAGAATCAGGAATATTGTACATTAATTAACATAATTGTATTTTCTCAATTTTATATAAACTTTGTTGTGTAACATTATTAGTCATATATGTTTTATATTTATATTTCAATTTGGATTGAAATGTCATGTTGTTATAACAGGCATTTATTTTCTTTATGCTGACTGGATATGCGATAAGTGCTATTGATCTTTACAACCTTGTATATTCTTTTTATTTATATTTTCCATTGCCAGTTCATTTGCAACATTGAAAAATACTAGGCTGGGAGCAGAGGCTCATGCCTGTATTTCCAACACTTGGGAAGCCGAGGCAGGCAGATCACTTGAGGTCAGGGGTTTGAGACCAGCCTGGCCAACATGGTGAAACCCTGTCTCTAATAAAAATACAAAAATTAGCCATGTGTGGTGGCATGTGTCTGTAGTCCCAGCTACTCGGGAGGCAGAAGTAGGAGGGTCCCTTGAACCTAGGAGGCAGAGGTTGGCAGAGTCTCTCTCTCTCTCCAACAAGGGTGACAGAACAAGATTCTATCTAAAAAAAATACTAAATTACTAAGATAGAATAAATAATTAGCACCTACCTTTTTTCTCACCATTAAAAACATTGGCAAACAAGTTTTAAATGACTTTCTATTTGATATACTTTTGGAGAAAGAAAAAATATTTTAGTGCATAGAAAGTTTTCAACAAGCATGCATAATGTTTAATATTCAAAGTATAAGGCAAATAATGATTGTTATAAAATTCATTTGGTTAAAAGAATGCTAAGATATTGTTTTCTCCTGTGTGTGCTTTTAAAGAAATTCTATTATGGCTGACCTGAGAGTGAAAGTTAAAATTAAATCATGCTCCATAAGTCTTCGTGCTGCTGAAACAAATAAAGCTGAAGTATTTTTATTATTTATATTTCTTTTGTGCTTCTTTAATTATCACCAAAAAATTATGCAATAGTCAAATATATTTTTCTTATTTTTGTCTGGTTTTATTTTCTATTTTCTGATAATGATAATCTACCTTAAACAAAATTTTTCTGTCACATGGGAGAAAAATATAAAACAATAAATTGGAACATATAACATTTTAACTTACATAATGTGTTTAATTGTAAAATAGTTATGTATTCAATTACAATCTACAAAAGTTAAAGGCTTTTTATAATACAATTAGCAGATAATTATGAAAATCTCAATTATTATTATTTGTGAATTATTCACAGGAGGGAAATATGTATTAGCTAATTTTTTTGGTATTATAACTAATGTTTTAGTAGGTTTAAAATAGTAAATGAACCATATTGAACCGGTAAACAAACATGTCAAAATGAAATGCAAATACAACGTGACAAATGTATTTAGCGAACTAATATAATGAGTAAGCTGTACATTTGGAAAAGTATTTCCTTGCTTATTTAAGATGTTGTTTAATCAAGAGGAATTTTGATTATTGAATTCATTATTTAAATGATCCTAAAATGACAATACCAAGACTTTTCTATTTCAGACAATTATGTCAATATATTGATTTATTAACACCAGATAGTTTATTCTCATCTGTTGTAAATTTCTTGTTATCTATCTATAATTTTCTCATAGTTGGGCATAATTTTATATTGATTTAAAGACATTTGAACAATACAAATTTAAACGACGAGAATTGTACCCCTTACATGCTGCACTCTTCACAATACATAGTTCGATAATAATCTGCACCATTCATTCTTAAGTACATTATTTAATCATCACAAAAATCCATTTACATATTTAGGAATTTGAGGCTTGGAAAGAGTAAGTATTTCGCCCAACTAAATGGAATTAAAAACATATTTAAAGAACTTTAAATCCAAAGAAAAATTAGCATGTTAACTATCAAACTAAGAGAGGAAAAAAGCTGTAACAGTTTTAGTAGATTTGAGCTTCAGGAAATTAAATAGTAAGTAAATATATTTTATCCGATCAATTATCTGTATATATATTTGGGAAAGTTTAAACAAACACATATGTGCACATATACATAGATGTACAGTGAGGATGTATATCTATGCTCACAAAGAACGTACCCTTTGTCATTCACTCCTCTCTCTAGTTCCTTATGACAGGGATCCTGGGCTTGTCTAAGAGACTTGTTTGGCTAATGAAACATTAGCAAATCTCATGAAAGCATTTGATATAAACACATATGGAGGTTTACAATCTTGGAAAGCTCTCTCTGAAAGCAAGGCAACATGCTGTAAAAAAAAGTTTAGATTTAATTATTAAATGTGAGTGACTAAAGAGAGAGAGGGCCTGGAGGATGACAGGTCATCTTGGATGCTCTTGACCCCACCGAGCTCCCAATGAATGCAGCAGTGCAAGCGACCTCAGCTAGTCCATACCAAGTGGAGGAACTGCCCAGCTAAGCCTGGTAAACCATAGCATTTTGAAAAGCAATAAATCATTCTTGTTTTAAAACACTAAGTTTTTGAGTCCTTTGTAACCCAGAAGTAGGTAACTGAAATGAAAAATTTTCCTCCTAGTGGAATATTCCTGGTGCTTATTTGGGGGAATTATCTTCTCTGAGCTTTCAGTGGAAGATGCAAAAACGCCTTCCTCTACAGGATTCATTTAGTATGCCTACTAATGGATTTTTGTATCTAGTCTATAATGCTTTACTGCCCCTTGGAGACTTGTTTAGAAATGAGAAGTCCTGCTGGGGTTCCACAGTTAACTTTTTTTTTAAAGCATGTGACTGTAAATAGCAGGAAAGAGTAAACCAGCAGTGTGATGAGAGTCTTAAGGCATTTTCAAACAATCCCTAAGTAATTTCCCACAGAGATGCAAATGAAATCCAGGTTTTCAGAGGTGTTAAACTGATTAAAGCTTCATGAAACTCTTCAAGGAATAAACAGACAATAAATCTAAAGAAATTGAGAGTTAATATATGGATTATATGTACTTATTGACTTAAAGCGAGTTGAAAGTTATTTTCTAGTTTAGAAATAAAAAAACATTTTCTGGACTTTGAAGAAAGACTTGTGCTTTGTGTCATCTAAAACAATCATAGGAGTTTAATGTACATTTTATACATCTTTTTAAGAGCCTTAAAATCTGTTTTGATTTACATATTTTAGATAAAATATAAAAAAGTAAATGAATATGGACAGAGCACACAGAAAAAAAAAAACACAGCTTATTTCCAGGAATACTGCATATAGCACGCTAAATCATTCTTGAGCCACATGTCCTACATAGGAGACTAGAATGTGATGTTTTCATCTCACATGGAAAAATCTGGGGTGATCAGCTCCTGAAGCTTGCTAAGATCTTCCCTTGGGAAAGAAGAAAAATTTTTTTGAAATACTTTATTCTACAGTCAATGAAAATTAGGTGAAGCTACAGAGGCCAGAAATTACTCCAAGATTAGAAAATTGTTTAAGGTGCCTTTGGTCTTCTTCTGAAGCGTCTGACTACCGTCTTCCAAAGAATTTCTCTACTAATTCGTGGCGCCCTGAAATAAACCTACATTAATGCAAAACCTACTGCTCCAAATGGTGGTGTTATCACTTAATCATGATATATAGAGAGTAGACGGTATTGATCAGAGAGAATACATGATATAGAACAATGGTAAATGAATAAGATATAATAGAAACCAGAGGTTAAAATTAGCAAATTTCAGAGAAATTGTGAAAAAGAGAGATGTCTTGCAGATAGAAGCAAAACAGCAAAATTAAGCATACCTGTGGATTTGTTTGAGTAACATAAAACCTCAAGAGGAATAGTCGCCAAGAGCACAGATGATCAAAGCCACTTGTTCAAATATTCTCCAATTTGGCCTAGCAATAACACACTTATATTGAAGTAACATTATAATAACAAATTTTACATGCAAACAAACTACAGTAATTACATAGTCTAATTAGGTCTATTATGGAAGTGTCTGTGGAAGTGTTTGACAGATTTATGCTACAGAGAGAAAATGAGGTCACAACAAGAAATATGATACATGCAAAGTGTTAACGAGGTTTTGAGTACTTCTGGTTAGTGTATCTCTCAAACATTTGGTTGAATTCAGTATTAAACAATAAGGTAGGTATCACGATAGCTATGCTGAATTGCCTGTTCTCACAATATTACTGCTGTTGAGAACAAAACACCACACACTGTGATAACTGATTTGGGAGGGAAAAACGATAATCCTCCTAATGTCCTGTGAAGAATGTGGGATTTATAATAATCTAGGTACCCTTCTCTTCACATTGCATTCAAAATGCCTTTTCCACAGGCAGTTTGAAGAGAAAGTCAATATTATGTTATAAATAATAATAATTTTATAGTGGCACAACTTCATATCTACATGACATTTGATTCATGAAGTTTTCCATTCTGTAGAAGGAGGATAAAATATCTATGTTATATAGATGTTTTAAAAAATAAATGAGGAGACTCTAGAAGGATGCTGTGGAAACATCATTGTTAAGTCTATCAAAATTGTCAAATGAAAATAAAACAACTAGAAAACAAAACAAAACAAAAAACCCATGAAACACATTTACAACAAAACTAAGTAACAACGTTGTATGGCAGATACACCTGACAGCAATAACTGAAGTACACCCTGTGAGTGACCCTGTATGGTAGATGCACTTGAGTGTATGTCTGGAGTTATGAGCTAAGGAATCTGAGAGTAGCCAACTTGGAGATTCATTCCTTAACTATGAGAAACATCTGAACTCCTGGCCTTCTAGTGGAATGTGGACCATACAGGCTATCTAGGCTTTTGGCTTGGGGTTAGATGAAGGTTTCCAGGTGGAGGTTGTTAGGGGGAAAGTGCTAAGTGAACATACCAAATAAACTGCATGTCGTTTGGAAGCAGTAGCTGTTCTCCTACACAGCCCACCACCACTGGGTTGTAAGTTTCTCCTGTCCATACTGCCACTACTGGACCATTTTTGTATGGAATTTTCTGGCTGATAAAATCCTTTGTCTTGTTTGCTGGCTCCAGACCTCTTATGTAGCCTCCTGAACCTGGTAACATCCCTGTTGAGGTTAACAGGGGTCCAGCAGAACAAATGTATCCACACAAACCCCCACAAATATGCAGATGGATACAAACCTCCAACAGCCACATAATTATGTGATATTAGTGTAATGTGGGAGGAAGAAAGAAGCAATAGGGTTGGACCTGAAGCATGTGTTGGACCTGAAAAAAGAAAGTTTTCAAATTAGCCAACCGGAGTTCTATATTGTTAGAACATAACTTAAGCGTGTAGCAGCAGAGTTAGGAAATGTTGATTCTATAACCTTCCAAGAGAGAGCAACAATTCAGTGACCAATTTGCTATTTTTCTGCTTATACTTGGCCTAATTGGATCAGCAAAGCATCAGAATGTATTCAGTAGCAGGCCAAAAACGACAGCAACAACTACCACCACAACAAAATCTGACTTACACATGCAGTTGGAAATCACAGAACTGAATATGTTCTCATTTTTTGATGATTTTTATGGAATATTTATAACAACAAAAAAGAGAGTCATATTAGCACATAATGTACCCCCATTTCTTAATTCTTCTTATTTACTAACCTACACCATTTTTCGGATTGATATGAGTACTAACGAAGTCATGATCTGGAGACAACAGAAAATTTATCATATCTTCCACACTTTTCTAAAAACTGTAATACAAATTTTGGCTGGGCATGGTGGCTCACACCTGTAAATCCCAGCACTTTGAGAGGCCGAGGCGGGTGGATGACTTGAAGTCAAAAGCTGGGGACTAGCCTGGCCAACACGAGGAAACCGTATCTCTACATAAAATACAAAAATTAGCTGGGCATGGTGGCACATGACTGTAGTCCTAGCTACTCGAAAGGCTGAGGCAGAAGGATTTCTTCAGCCTGGAAGACAGAGGTTGTAAGCCAGGAGCATGACACTGAACTCTGGCCTAGGCAACAGGAGAGAAACCCTGTCAGAAAAAGAAAAAAAATTATGAAAAATGTGATTTAATTTTGGCCAAGAGTAGTCATTATTATATTACCTCCTGAAATGCCCTTCCTCCAGTAATATGCATTAAAGAATCTATAATCTTTATAATCTATAAAGAACTTTGCTGAATAAATAAAAGTGTGAGGTAGATGTAACTATTGATAAGAAATTGGGCTGAGAAAATGGGGTCTTCTAAATATACATCATGTCGTCTGCAAATAGAGACAATTTGACTTTCAATTTTCCTAATTGAATATGCTTTCTTTCCTTTTCTTGCCTGATTGTGCTGGCCAGATCTTCCAATACTATGTTGAATGGGAGTGGTGAGAGAGGGCATCTTTGTCTTGTGCCGGTTTTCAAAGGGAGTGCTTCCAGTTTTTGCCCATTCAGTATGATATTGGCTGTGGGTTTGTCATAAATAGTTCTTATTATTTTGAGATACATTCCATTAATACCTAGTTTATTGAGATATTTTATCATAAAGCACTGTTGAATTTTGAAGGCCTTCTCTGGATCTATTGAGATAATCATGTGGTTTTTGTCTTTGGTGCAGTTTATGTGATGGATTATGTTTATATATTTGCAGATGTTGAACCAGTCTTGCATCCCAGGGATGAAGCCGGCTTGATCTTGATGGATAAGCTTTGTGATATGCTTTTGGATTCAGTTTGCCAGTATTTTATTGAAGATTTTCGCATCAATGTTCATCATGGATGTTGGCCTGAAATTTTCTTTTTTAGTTGTGTCTCTGCCAGGTTTTGGTATCATCATGATGTTGGTCTCATAAAATGAGTTGTATTATTTGGAATAGTTTCAGAAGGAATGGTACCAGCTCCTCTCTGTACCTCTGGTAAAATGTGGCTTTGTACCTGTCTAGTCCTGGACTTTGGTTGGTTGGTAGGCTATTAATTTATTCCTCAACTTCAGACCTTGTTATTGGTCTGTTCAGGGATTCAACTTCTTCCTGGTTTAGTCTTGGGAGGGTGTAAGTGTCCAGGAATTTATCCATTTCTTTTTGACTTACTGGTTTATGTAGGCAGCCATAAAAAAGGATGAGTTCATGTCCTTTGCAGGGACATGGATGAAACTGGAAACCATCATTCTCAGCAAACTGACACAAGGACATAAAACCAAACACCTCATGTTCTCACTCGTAAGTGGATATTGAACAATGAGAAAACATGGACACAGGGAGGGGAACATCACACACCAGGGCATGTTGGGGAGTGGGTGTGTTTGGGGAGGGATAGCAGGGCATGGGGGGGATTGGGGAAGGCTAACATTAGGGGAAATACCTAATGTAGATGATGGGGTAATGGATGCAGCAAACCACCATGGCATGTATACACCTATGTAATAAATCTGCATGTTCTGCACGTGTACCCCAGAACTTAAAGTATAACAAAAAGGAAGAAGAAAATAAAATTAAAATAAAAAAAAAAAAAAAGAAATTGGAACATATTGAATAAAATGGCTCATGTCATGGTCAATCAGAAATACATGTTAAACGTAAACCATATAGACATATAAAAAAGGAAATACTACAGATACAGTGGTAAACAAAAAACTCTACCTTTTTGAGCTTACATTTAATTGGATGAGAAAATAAAAATATATAAGTTGGCCAGAGAAGATTACCCTGAAAGGTGACATTTGACCGGAGTTCTGAATACAGTAGCCTCACAATTAGTCGGTGGAAGAGCATTTCAGGCAAAAGAAATGTAAGCGCAAATTACCCAAGTCAGGTTCACGACGGGCATTTTCCAGGATTTGGAGAGGCCAGTGTGGCTGCAGCATGATGAGCAAGGAAAACTGATTGGTAGCAGAAGCCAGATCACATAGGCCCTAGCAAGCTTTGGTAAATACTCTGGGTCATCCTCTTCAAAGCCGTTAAACAGGGAGCATTGAACATTTAAGCAGGAAATAATATAACTTGGTTTATAAACTTTAAATATCTCTTTGTTTTGTAAAAAATTAATTTCAAGAGAAAGGCCAAGTTTAGAAACAAAGGGACAGATTAACAAACTGCTGCAGAAGTGTCCACTCTTTTGGCTTCCCTGGGCCACATTGGAAGAGGAAGAATTATGCTGGGCCACACATAAAATTTGCTAACATTAATGATGGATGATAAGCTAAAAAACTGCAAAAAGTCATATAATGTTTTATAAAAACTTTACAAATTTGTGTTGGGCTGCATTTAAAGCCATCCTGGACTGCATGCAGCCCGTGGGCTGCAGGCTCGATGAGCTTGAACTGCTGAAATGGTCTAGATGAGATGATATGGTGGCTGAAACTAGGCTGACAAGGTAGAAGTAATAAAAGGTGGTTGGATTCTGGGTTTATTTTGAAAGTAGAGTCTAAAGCATTTGCTGTTTAAGTGGCAGTGCAGTGTGAAAGAAAAGCCGAAGGTGATTCTAAAGACTTTTGCCCCAAGTAACTCCGTAAATGGAAATATAATTTATTTAATTGAAAAACATTAGGGTAAAATCATGGCTTGAGGGAAGAAATAAAAAATTCAACTTAGGACAGATATTCTTTGAGGTGTCTATTGGACATTCAAGTAGCATATGTAAAGGGAATATTCTGTTTTTTAATACTGAAGTTCAGAAATAAATGGTTGTTGAAGATACAGTTTGAGGAGTCGTCAGTATATATTGGTATTCAAAACTATGAGACAAGATCATGCTACTCAAGTATTTAGGGAAGTGGAAATTATGGAGGGAACTGGTGGCGCAGCGAAATATACATGTTTAGAGGAAGAATGGCCTGGAAAAGATACTGAAAAAAATTTTAAGAATGAAGGATGTTAGAAATGTGTACTGTCCAGAAAGTGTGTCAAATAAATGATCTATTGTTTCAAATACAGTTGGTAAACCAGCAAGATAATGATTAAGAACTAATCATTGGATTTTGAAGCCTGGGGGTTTCCAGTGACCCTTATCAGATTTATTTTGGTGGAGTATTAGGAATGAAAGCTGAATTGGCATAGGTATGAAAGACAGTGTGAGATGAGGAATAGAGTGGTATAAAACTTCTCTTTACCAAGGCATCTGATCACGCCTGTAATCCCAGTAATTCAGGAGGACCAGGTGGGCGGATTATGAGATCAGGAGATCAAGACCCTCTTGGCCAAAATGATGAAACCTTGTCTCTACTAAAATATAAAAAATTAGCCGGGCATGGTGGCACACACCTGTAGTCTCACCTAGTTGTGATGCTGAGGCAGGGGAATTGCTTGAACCCAGGAGGCAGAGGTTGCAGTGAGTCTCGATATTGCACCACTGCACTCCAGCCTGGTGACAGAGCAAGACTCTGCCTAAAAAAAAAAAAAAAAAAAAGGCATCTGCAAGGTGTAAGCCATTACATACTTTTTGAAGAAGCAAGATCATATAACATGATTAATGCTAATGTGAAAGATCCCACAGAAAGGAGAAAAATTGTGTGGCTAGAGTGAATGCAACTGCACAGACAAAGCCCTTTATTGGCTGATAGTAGATGTCTTGTTATAGCTATTTTGTTACATCCTCTAAAAGGTCATTTATCTACTTAGACAAATAACCTCATTCTTCTCCGTTTTCTTTATATCACTTAAGTGCCTTTACTGCTCCTTTCCATTTCCTTCATCTCTAAATATTAGAAGGCTTCAGAATTGTGTCTCTGGATGTTTCTGATTCACATTCTTAATGAATTTATGTAATATTATAAACCAAACAGCATATTTATATATTTCAGTAGCTATACAACATTTACACTTGTATATTTAATATGCATCTACAGTATAATACTAATGTCTTAATACTAACTTATGATCTCTTCATAAGCCTGTTGTTTCACAAACTTTTCCACTTCAGAGTAGAATGAGTTCATCCTTCCAGAGTCTGCTACCTAAATAATTTACATTTCTCTTTCAATCACGCTTAGATTCTGTTTTTTCTACACATTTTGCTGATTTTAACATTAAAATCTTTTCAGAATCATTGTATGGCCAATTGTACTGCAGTAAATTCTCAATATTTGCAATCCTTATGTATAGAGTCACTGTGAACACTGAATCACCAAGAACACTGAACCATTGCTCCTTGGGGAGGTGAGGGTTAGGTTCCTGAAAGTTTCTAGTCATAAAATTTTCATCAACTAATCAATACATAATTTTGTTTTATGTGTGTTTCTGTTTAAAGAAAACTCACCTAATATACAATATTGATCATTCGCCCTGAACTCACAGCCAGCAGTACTACAAGTCATGTTGTCTCTGTGAGGCACATCCCAGTCTATTTGTGCTTAGCAACACTAGAGAGCATTTCAGCACTATTTTGGGGACCATTTTTAATAGTGAAATCACTACCCAAGAAAAGCATAAAAAAGGAGAAATCATGGCACAAAATAGATTATAGAAATACATTTGTATGCAGTATGTTAGCTGTAAGAAGGTGATCAAGCAGTGCCTTATTTTGCCTGGGAAAGTATGTGTGTTTGATGATGCAAGATTTTTGCCACTCTGCACCTGCTGTAAATAACTGAGGACACCTTGTATTAATTTGGGAGTTACAAATAAATTTTAGGGAGTAGGCAAGTTTGTAAACACAGAATCTGCAAATAATCAGGATCAATTGTACTAACATTTTCTATAACTTTTCTCTACTTTGTTTTTCCTTGTAGCAATCACTACTAGATATACTGTATGGTTTCCTTATTTTTTTCTTTTTGTTTATTGTTTGTCTCACTATTAGAACACAGAGTTATAAAAGTTTGTATATGCTGAATCCTCATCCTCTAGAGCAGGAACTGGCACATGAGAAGAACTTAATAAATGTTTATAAAATAAAAAGAATTTGAGACATCTAGCTATAAAGAGATGGTTATAAAAATGAGTCAATGATACACAAATTTATTGAAATTTATCCTTTAAAAATTTATTTGTTTATATGGTTTAAAATTCAAGAAATAAAAGTGATATACCATGAAAAGTCTCCCTGTGCTATGAATGAAATGCCAACTTTATCATATTTTACAATTCTACATAAAAGTGAGTCTAAACAAAGCAGATTAAGAACATATTCCAGAAAAGAAGTGATTCAATGAAATTATAGGCATTTGAATAAAGTTCTTTGTGAAAGAAAATGACTCAACAAAAGAAGAAATATCAAAAAGATTAGAACTAACTGTCTGCAGTACTCAGGAGAGGAGTGAAAAAGTAAAAGAGAATAATTACATAAAATAAAAGCAATGCTATTCTGGTGGTAGCCTGTACTGTCTAGGGAGAACTAATGGTTAGATTTTTAGGAATTATGTGAGCTGGTTTTTAAACACAGTCCTTATTGCAAATTAAAGTATGTATTTGCAATTGAATGAATTATGTTAAAATTACATTAAAACAGATTTTATTGTTCATGATGAGAAGATTATTGATATACTGTACAAGGAAGCTCATTAAGGCAAAAAGACTCAATCGGATAATCTAGCTATTGCCTCTTTTCTCTTCTTTCTTCACCTGCCTCGCCCCAGAGTTTCCAACCAGAAAAATGCATGCTATGTATATATATACATACATATATATATATATATATATATATATATATATATATAAGTGTATTATTTATTAAGCTCTTGGGAAGAGAAGGGCTAACTAGGCAGGCCCTGGTTGCTCAAACTTTACACATTCCAAAGAAATGTTTGTCTTCAGTGTTGTCCCTTGGAAAATCTCCGGGACAAAATATCAAAACTTTTGGTATATTTTGCCTGTTAGGAGTGTTTTTGAATGCCTGAAGTCTTGTAATAGAAGGTACTATACCAATTTGAACTGCTGAGTTACATTTCTTCAAACCAAGAAACCCATTTAACAGCTCATAGTGTCTAACAATGGGCAAAAAGACATTACATTAAATGGACATGTCATGATTCATATCCTCACAGTAATATGTTTTGTGTAAAATGAGGGAAGATAAGAAGAACTGGCTTACACACTTTCATAAGTGTTAGGGAAACCAGGGGGAAGTTCCTCTCTAGGTAGAACCCTCTGCTTTTGTTGGGGATGTAACTGGCTAAGAAGGTGTAATAGCTAAATGTATGTGTCATTTTGGCTAGGCCACAGTACACGTCTTAATCTGTTCAGACTCCTCTAACAAAATACCATAGACTGGGTAGCTTATACACAACAGAAATTTATTTGTCACAGTTCTGGGGGCTGAGAAGTTCAAGATCAAGGCACCAGCAGATTCAGTGCCTGGTGGAAGCTCATTTCCTGATTCATAGAGAGTGCCTTTTCCCTGTGTCCTCATATAGCAGAAGCAGCAAATGAGCTCCCCTGGGCTTTTTTTTTTTTTTTTTTTTTAAATAAAGAAAATCTCACTCATGAGGGCTCTGTCTTCATAATTTAATCACCTTCCCAAAGACCCTACCTTCTAATATCATCACCTGGGAGTTTAAGGTTTTGACATATGAATTTAGGGGAAACACAAGTATTCCAACCATAGCAGCAGATATTTTGAAAAATACTATTCTAGAAATTTTTGTGAAAGTATTTTTTTTTGGATGAGATTGACACTTAAATCAGTAGACAGTTAGTAAAGCAGATTGAGCTCCATAATGTGGGTGGGCCTCATCCAATTCATTGAGTCCTTTATTTTATATATATTTTTTAAAAGATTGACTTCCCACTAGGAAGAAGAGATTCTGCTAGCAGATGACCTTCAGTTCAGGCTCAAACTGAATCTCTTTCCTGGGCCTCATCCTGCTGCCCTCCCTGACAGATTTTGAACTTGCCAGTGCTCACAATCACATGAACCAATTTTTTACTAACAAATATCTTTCTGTTAAAAAAAAAGTATATATGTGTGTTCTTACACATATATACATATATGCACATGTATACATACACTCGTGTGTGTGTGTGTGTGTGTGTGTATCCTATTGGTTCTGTTTCTTCGGAGTACTCTGAGTAATACAGAGGGCATACGAGACAATACAGGTAAAAATATATAATTCTTCCCTACATAATCTTATTTTTTTCCAATATGACGTCATAGACCTAGGACCAGGGCTACAGCTATGGGTGTCAGAAGTAGGAATAATTCCTACATAGGTAACTGTATCATATTAATCCTTTGTACCAGAATTACAAAGAACCTACTTATATGAAATATGCTTTCATCCATCCGGCAAAATTTGGGTTGACAGTGAATAGAAAATACAGCTCTATTGCCTGGTAGTTGGGATAGCCCATTAGTTTTATATCTAGGTAAAAGGCTGTGGGGTGTAAAATACAATTCTATATGAATGGGAATCGACTGTGGAAGAAACTTTGGCTAGACTGGTATTACTGCCAGCATTGTGAACCAGCTTAGTGGCTTACCATAACATCCTTTCCAAATTTGGAAAATGTGGAGTTAAAATTTGAGAAAGAGAGATAATAGCTGAGGGTAAAAGAACAAATACATCAGTTACAAAACAAGGGAGACTGATGCATCAAGAAGGAGAGTAAAAGAATGATATTATCTTTTAATATGATTATACCATATAACCCAAAGGATGAAGCCATATGTTTACTAAGAACAATCCTGCTTTTGGAATCTGACAAAGTCAAATGGAAGCCTGTAAACCTGAGTTACCTTGAACTCTGAGATATTGTTGTCATATATGATGATGAATTGGGACAATTATTAATAACTGAGTGTAACTCTAGAAATGTCCTAGTATCTTCTGCCTTTTACTTTTCAGGTTTTATCTACTAAAAAGACATCATTTGGGAAGACATTTCCAGGAACTACTCTCTACTGGTCTGTTGAATCATGAAGTACACAGCTTTCATCAGACTGATCACTGTGTAACTATAAACCTCAATGACCAAATGCTTAGAAACAATGAAATATGCCAGTGGCATTCCCAACATGCCACAATGTACCATGCACATGTACACATACATATCACCCTTATTCTTAGTCTTAACAGAAGAAAAAAAAAGAAAATGAATTTTTCATGGGAATAAAGCAAAAGATATCACATACTGAATTCAAATTTCCCTGGAGAATATGCCTAGCCCAAGAGGTAAAAGGCTGTGGGGTGTAATTTAGCACACTCAGGCTAAATTAAATGTAGGTGTGACTCATCTAACCCTAGTATGTAGAACCCAACATTTTTGGATACAAAATACATTCAGGCCACTAGCACATAATGGCAACAGTATTCATGGTGAATGAAACTTTATCCCACAATACAGAAAAGAGTTTCAGGGGAAATAAATACTGGTATAGCTATTGTGGCACAAGCCCAATTTGCTTTTAATGGGAAATGACAGAGGGAAAAATATTTAATTAACTGGAATTAGCAGATTAAACTGAATTATATTCTAGAAGGAAAGCAAGAGACAAGATGTAAGTTGACCTGGAAAGATGATTGGACTTTAGTGAAGTGAGTCAGGATGAGTCAACAAATACTGTTAGATAATGCTAGGTTGTACCTTTGGGAAAGGACTTGTACCCTAAGGCCCTAAGCAGGGATTCTTGACTACTGTAATACCAAAAGAGCCATGTGGCAGTGGCTCTTTGTCCTAGCTGCTGATAATCAAAGGTCATATTGTTTGGGAATCATAATCTCCACACTTACGGAATTTCTCTGAAGATACTTGTAATTTACGTTAATGCATTATGATTGACATTGCCTGGAGTATAGGTCAAAATAAGACATATTCTATAACATAATATAGTTAACAGGGATAGCAACTATTCTGAACACCCACTTCTCTCATAAGTGAGAGATGGGTCCTGCTATATAGCACAATGGAAACCACTTTCAGTACAAGCCTATGAACTAAGACAATAAGGCTGGCTTTAACTCCAACTTACTTGGAATCTAGAAATAACCAAACCAATTGTAATAACTACTACTAATAAAAATATATGGTATTTGGACAAAGGCCAATTCTGTGGGAAGGCACAGTAACAATTTATATGATCCTTACTGATTTATTCTATAATAAGATTAAATTATGCTATGATCATACTACAATATGGTATAACAGTGGGATTATTGATAAGATTTAACTACCTATGTAAATAAGATATGATAATACTGATACTATTGATCAAATGGTGTTGAGAAGCATGTTCCCTTGCAACTCCACTGGAAGGGGACTCCTGGAAGCATGAGCCTGGTTTCTCCTGGGCTTCATTCACACAATGCACTGTTTTCTTTTACTAATTTTAATCTGTAACAAGAAACTATAATAAATTGCAGGTGTAAGTATGACAGCTTCATTGAGCCCTGTGAGTTCTAGCAAATTTTTGAGTCTCAGGGTGATCTTAGAGATCCCAGACACAGATCTCTCTGCTGCCCTTTTAACCTCTGCAAGTGAATTTCTCAAATCATGGTCTAACAATGCCTTCCAGGTGTGGTCCTACTCTCTAGATATCTGCAATTAAAAGGCAGTTCCTTTAGGACTATTAAAACTACTTGTACAGAAGTTGTTATCCTTTGGTTCTGAAGTAATCTCTCTCTCTCTGTCTTTGTCTCTATCTGGTCTCTATCTCCATCGTCTGTATCTCTATTCCTAGCTCTACCTTTACCTCTATTTCTAGCTAGAAATAGAGACTCTCTCTCTCTCTCTCTCTATCTCTATATCAGTCTCTATCTCTGTCTCTACCATATGTCTCTCAACACATCCATCAACCCTCTTAAAAAGAAAAAAATGAACGCATATAGATATATTAAGTAGATATACATAAATATAGACAAAGATGCACTGTGGTTTCTTCCTTTTTGACCCAGATTTTGCTTTATTTATTTATTTATTTATTTATTTTATTTTATTTTATTTTTTTTTGAGACGGAGTTTCGCTCTTGTTACCCAGGCTGGAGTGCAATGGCGCGATCTCAGCTCACCGCAACCTCCGCCTCCTGGGTTCAGGCAATTCTCCTGCCTCAGCCTCCTGAGTAGCTGGGATTACAGGCACGCGCCACCATGCCCAGCTAATTTTTTGTATTTTTAGTAGAGACGGGGTTTCACCATGTTGACCAGGATGGTCTCGATCTGTTGACCTCGTGATCCACCTGCCTCGGCCTCCCAAAGTGCTGGGATTACAGGCGTGAGCCACCGCGCCCGGCCTTTGCTTTATTTTTTAAAGTGTTGATTAATTTCTGTTTTCTGATTTTAGCCCTTTTCTTGTTTCATTGAAAACTAACTTTTTCCTATTTTCTATTTAATCTCTATTTTTTATTCTTTTTGTTATGTTCAGTGTATTTTGAAGGACAGATATCTTCCTTGATTTTTACTAGATATTTCTGATTTTTTCTAACAGAAGAGTATAAAATGCTTTAGATTGAACAATTTGCAAAGAACAATAACAGATCTTAACTGATAGTAAAGATAGATACTATCTATCTTTACTGTCTGATAGATATATCTGATAGTATCTATCTTTACTATCAGCCTTTAGTAAAATTCTGCTATTGCTACTTTTTTATTTTTTAGCTACACACACACAAATATATAACTTTATATGAAAGAATTCTCAATTATCTTGAAAAGGCAATTAACAATTTGCATACAAAGAACATGAGAATAATTATTTGCATGATTTTATAAAACACATCTTAGAGCAGTTACTGTATTAGTCTGTTCCCACTCTGCTATGAAGAAAAAGCCAAGACTGGGTAATTTATAAAGAAAAGAAGTTTATTGGGAGCCCGAAGCAGGTGGATCACTTGAAATAAGTTGTTCTTCACTTCAAATTGTCTGTGTCTAGGCTGAGAAATGAAAGATAACACTAAATCAATTAAAATCAAAGGTTGATTAATATTTTGGATTTGATGCTCTAATTACTGATGCAAGGTTGGAAAACCATGTGAGCATTCAAAAGTGGATTGAAAAAGCATGTTCCTAGCAGAGTGAATCCAGGAATAATGGGAGTTTGCCTATGTTACACAAAGATTAAAGTAATTGCTCAGAGGAACATAAAATTACATTTTGAGAATGAGTTTTGAGGCTTTTTTACATTTTAGATTTGTTATTGCAAAAAATTAAAAGTTGCAAACAATTTAAATGTATGACGAATAAGTTGTAGCACACAGATACAACTGCAAAACTGTTGTCTTAGTTCATTTTTTTGTTGCTATAACATATGTATTAGTCCATTCTTGCATTGCTATAAGAAAATATCTGAGACTGGGTAATTTATTTTAAAAAGAGGTTTCATTGGCTCATGGTTCTGCAGCCTATACAGAAAACATAGCAGCTTCTGCTTCTAGGGAGGCCTTAGGAAACTTACAATCATGGCAGAAGTGGAAGCAGGCATGCCTTCCGCAGCAGGAGCAGGAGGAAGCGGATGGGGGAAGGTGCTACCCACTTTTAAACAACCAGATATTGTGATAACTCTATCATGAGAACTTCACCAAGTAGGGAAATCTGTTCCCATGATACAGTTACCTCTCACAAGCCCCACCTCCAACATCAGGGACTACAGTTGAACATAAAATTTGGGTGAGGACAGAGATCCAAACCATATCAACATAATAATTGAAACTGAATGATTTGTCATGAACAGAAATTTATTCCTTACAGTTCTGTGGGCTAAGTCCCACAGACTTAATTGAGCACCCACATCTAGCGGGCACCTTCTTGCAGCATCACCTAACGGCAGAAAGAAGGGCAAGAGAAAATGCACATGAGTGAGGAAATGGAACTGAACTCATCCTTTAACCAGAAACCAACTCCTGTGATAACTAACACACTCCTGTGATAATAGTATTAATTCACTCATGAGGGAAGAGCCCTCGTTATCTAATTATCTCTTAAAAGTCTCATTCTCCACCCTGTTGCATTGGGGATTAAGTTAACATCACATGAACTCTGAGGAACACATTCAAACCATAGCAATTATAGAGCAATGAATATAAGTGAATCGTAAACACACATATAAACATCATAGCATTTAGGAGAAAACTCTAATAGCAGAAGAATATATTCATATTATATAATTTATAAAATATTTAATTCTATGGAAAATTAAACAACATGTTTGGAAGTATATAATATACATGCAATAAATCTAGAAAGAAATTAGGTGAAATTTCTAGATAGCGGTTACATATAAATGGACTAACGGCTGATACAAAGACAAAAAGCAGGGTGTTCAAGGGTTGATAGTATTGAGGCTCTTAAACTGGTGATTTGTATATCTGTGTTCATTAGTTTTTAACATATTAAAGTTATTTATATTTTATAATATAAAAATATTTCACTAAAATAAAAAACAGCAAGAAGTAAAATAAAGAATTTTGCTGTGAAGTCTATGCAGTGGTTTTGATCAGGTCTAACAAATTAAAAATAAAACTGGTAAAAAAGATCTCATTTGTTCTTGACTGTAACTGTCATTCATTTGATGACATAATATAGTTAATACTTAACAGCACATTTAATGCTTTAAAAACTTACAAATATATTTACTTTTCAAAGAAAAAGTTTATATATATTTGAAAAAAGGATTAAGTTAAAAAAACTCATTCTTTAAAAGATAACATTTTTGATTGAAAACTCATATTACACCAATCTTTTGTTAATCTAGGCTGTAGGTTGACTCTCATTGTATCCTAACGTGTTGCTATTTTCTTCTTTCACTGCTCACTTAACTATTCCCAGGAGTATGTGGAAAGGAAGGTAAAACCCAGAATTCATCAAATTTAAAAAGTAATAATGAATATATCATTAGTGTTTAATCCCAAACCAGCAAATAATTTGGACATTTTTCTTATTTAGAAAGGGAAAAATATATTTCTGAACTGCTGCCAGGCTTCTGTTTGGAACTACATAACTCACAATGATATCTATGCCACTGCAGCTTTGAAAATCATTCCCACAGATGTTGATCCCTACTTTTATAGTCATTTAAACCAAACTATATCTTTCTAATTTGCATATGCTGTCAACAAGCTGTGCTTTAGTGTATTCCTTGCCAGAGCTTTTCCACCAGTAAATGGGACAATTGGGATGGGGTTTTATTTTGAATGACACTGTAACCCAAGAGCTTCACTAATTACACTGTAATATAAATAAATCTTTAATACATGATCTTAAAGAATTAATATAGTATAAAGGAAAATGACTTTGAGGAAGATGGCTTCATTTCATTCTGCAAGCCTCTGAAATCTGATGGGCAATAAGCAGGCAGACAAACCATTAGAGAGCAAGTAGGAATGACATTCAAGCAAGCACTTCCTCAGCCTCATCAAAAATGTGCTGAAACGACAATAGTGCATGTGTATTAGAAGTTTAATTTAGTCTTCTAAGTGACCTTGATTATTTGATTGTGTGCTATCTGAGATAGTGTTTTTAAGTATATTTATGAATGCCTAAAGCAGGATATAGAAAAAGGAATGCTCTTCAAACAGCTACCCTGAAGATTTCTTAGATTAAAAAATAAAAAAAAAAGATCAGTTCAGATCATTAATAATTCAACATCTTTCTGATTTTAAAACCTATATATAAACTTAAATTTTTTCTTTTTTTTTTTTTTTTTTTTTTTTTAGAAATTTTTTTTTAGGGAGAGCCCTAAGGCATTATTGAAATGTTTATAAAGACTGTTCATTTTGTTTGTGTTAAAGTTGTACCCTTCCAGTGTGCTCCACCTAATTTGCCTGGAAGATCCAGACCGTACAGCACCTACATGTAGTAGATACACCTGTTATTGATTTTTCTCTCACTTGCTGCCACACTGCTGGTTTTCTGATGCATGCTAAGTGGTGAGATAAATTGTGCTCCACCTAATTTGCCTGGAAGATCCAGACCGTACAGCACCTACATGAAGTAGATACATCTGTTATTGATTTTTCTCTCACTTGCTGCGACACTGCTGGTTTTCTGATGCATGCTAAGTGGTGAGATAAAACTCTCTATATAACTTATACAAAAATCTTTTAATTTCTGAAATGTTTTTTCTATTATTAAAACCATATCACCTAAAATATTTTAAAATTTCCAACATTTTAAATAAGAATAAACCTCATGTAAAAAAGCCATCTTACAACACCCCAGGCTTATCATATTGAAAATTATTAGTACACCTCTTTCATTTATACCTTGGGTCTCTAAACACAGGTGTTATCCTTTTTTGATATACATATAATGGGTATCATATAATAGAGCCTGCACCAATGTTTGAATATTCAGTTGTTTGTGTACATTCTACATATGTGCATATAGACAACTAGAAAAATATCCTTAAATTTAATAATTATTTTTTGAGCACTTATTATGTGCTATGAACTGAGCTATGAACTAAAGTATCTTTGATAAGCAGAAAAGATTCTATGCCTAGATGAAGCACACTATCTAGTGATAGTTCAGACAAATAAATTTAAAACTATGGGTAGAGTATGTTAAGTATTGTGATATGAACAAATATAGGGTATTATGTGAAACAGGTGAGAATTTAACCCAGTCTTGAGGAGTGAGCATAGATAACCCACAAGATGAACTGTTTATACTGAGTTCTGCAAAGATAATTATAATTAAATGCAGCACTATAACATGACTGTGGGCTTGAGAACAGGATATGTTTATTATGGGAATGAACTTCTGGAAAGAGAGAATGTATATGTTTAAGGATGCTAAAGTCATAAGAAATCATTTCGTAAGTGAGAACTTTACTAACATTTAACAATGTGCAATTTTATTTATGTGTAAATTTATAAATTATCTTAGTCTTCTCTGTGCTGCTGTAACAGAATATTGGAAACTGGATAATTTATAATGAATATAAATTTTTTGCCTCAAAGTTTTGGAGAATGGGAAGTCCAAGATCAAGAGGCTTGCATCATGCAACAGCCTTCTTGTTATGTCATTCCATGTGAAAGGGCAAACAGAGGGCAAGAAAGAGCAAGAGATCTCATGCTTTTTGGGAGACACATCCAACCTATGGCATTCTGTCCCTGGCCTCAAAATTCATGTAGTTCTCAAAAGTAAAAGCATTCATTTCATCTCAAGACGCTTAAAGTCTTAACTGTGATGGTTCTAGCACCACCTCAAAAGACAAAAGTTTGAAGTCTCATCTTAAACAAGATATGAGTGAGACTCAAGGCACACATCACAATGAGGAAAATTCCTCTCTAGCTGTAAGTCTATGAAATTAAACAAGTTATCTATTTTCAAAATAACAGTGGTGGACCAGGTGTAGAATAGACATTTTCATTACAAAAGGGAAAAAGGAAAGAAGTAACAATTTCCCAATAACTCCAAAACCCAGCAGGAAAAGCAACACTAACTTTTGAAGCTCCAGAATAATCTTCCTTACTCCACGTATGGCCTTCTGGGCATACTGGAGTTGGGATTAGGCCCCCAAAGACTCAGGCAGCCTCACCCCTAGGCTTTGCTGAAGTCAGCCCCTGTGGAAGCTCTCAAAGGTTGAAATATAGTGCCTGTAACTTTCTTGGGCTAGAAATAATTACACACTGGTAGCTCTACAATTCTGAGGTCTTGGAGATGGCCTCACTCTCATAGCCTCACTAAGTATCACTCTAGTGAGGACTCTCTGATGTGGCTCTGCCACTGCGGTAATTACCTGAGACAACTTTTAAAACCTAGGAGGAAATCTGGGTGCGATGGCTCATGCCTGTAATTCTAGCACTTTGAGAGGCTGAGGTGGAAGTCAGGAGATTGAGACCATTCTGGCCTACACGGTGAAACTCCGTCTCTACTAATATACAAATAATTTGCTGGGAGTGATGGCGTGCACCTGTAGTCCCAACTACTTGGGAGGCTGACAGGAAAATCTCTTGAACACGAGAAGTGGAGGTTGCAGTGAGCCGAGATTACACCACTGCACTCCAGCCTGGGGAACAGAGTGAGACTCCATCTCAAAAAAAAAAAAAAAATCTATAGATTTCTTCATATTATCCATATTAATCTCTGCAACAAATGGTCACTTGGACACACACTTAGTATGTATTTTTAATCTTTCCTTGACCAGTCTGAGAGTTTTCCCAACATTTTCATGTTGTTTTATTTTCACTTGTAAATTCTGTCTTTAAATAATTTCTCTCCTCTTGAGTGTGGCTAAACAAAGCCACACAGTACCCTGAGAGCTGTACTGATTAGAAATTTCTTTCTCCCAAAATCCTAGTCTATTACTCTTAAAATCTGTCTTTCATAAAGTCCTGGAGGATTGACACAATTCAGCCAAGTCTTTTGCAACAAAAAAGTCCTTTATTAAAGGTTCCAGAAAAATATTCCTGTTTTCCATCTGAGATCTCATTTTCTACCAGCATTCTGATTATGACAACTTACGTAATTTATAAGAAGTTTCAGACTTTCCCTAAAGCTCTTCTTCTGAGCTGTCACCAGAATTGCCCTTAATGCTTTGTTTACAACAATCTAGACTTTTTTTTAGACTGCTCCTCCAATTATTCCAGGAACTACCCGTTACCCACTTCCAAAGCCACTTCCACATTTTTAGGTATTTGTTGTAGAATTACTTTTTTGTACCAATTTTCTGTCTTTGTCTATTTTTTGTTGCTATAACAGAAAAGCTGAGATTGTGTAGTTTATAATAAACAGAAATTTATTGGCTCATGATTTTGGAGGCTTGTAAGTCCAAGATCAAAAGGCTGGCATCTGGTAAGGGCTTTCTTGATATGTCATTCTATGGTGGGAGGTCAAAGAGAGAGTAAGATAAAGCAAGAAATCAAACTGACGGCCTCAGGTTATTTTCTAATTGGCATTAATCCATTCATGAGGACTTCATTTTCATGACCAGAATAAGTCCCATTAGGTTTCTTCCTCCAACATTATTGTATTAAGAGTTGCTTCCAACACATGCTTTAGGGAGGAGACAGTCAAATGACAGATCCCACCTAAAAATATATATAGTGCATTATCCAAATTCAGTAATTAAATATGGATGCAAATTAGTATACAGTAAGAGAGGAAAGGCTTTTAACCTGAAGCTCATACAGATGTAAAAGACTTTAAGTCTTGTTGCTTCATCTAAAACTTGCTGGTAGCTCTCTTCACTTTCATCCTGTGCTGTGCTACTTTGCATAACTGTATTTTCCTCCCAGATGATAAGCCTTCTGAGGGTATAATCTATATTTCCTTCTTTTTGCCTGGCCTTTCTTCCCAGCTCAAAGTGTTCTCTGTAGCATAGGGATACATTTGAATAAGTAGGTGATTGCTTATAGGTAAGTGCTTACGGCAAGTTTTTAATTAGATATTTCAGATTTTAAAATAAAGCAAAGCTATTTTAAAATAAATTTTCAAATAAACAGTTCAATTTTAAATTTCTAAATATTTTGATAATAAATATTAGAAAGCTACTATTCTATTTGTTTTTTCCCTATTTTTTGTCACTTAATCCCAAGTTCTGCCTAATTCTGGAGGAGAAAGCATATATCAACAGCACATCAGTGATAAGCATTTCTAATACGATTTGCCTCCACACTGGATATTAGAATCTCTTCTACAGACACTTAATTTGGTGCAATCCTCAGGCAAGTCTGGGCTCACAGCAAGGGCATAGGTTTCAATTTGTTTTCCTGAGTCAACTACCCTTCTATCTCTGTATATTTTAGGACATAGAGCTTATAGCTAAGAGGAAGTAATCTAAATCTTTTGAAATACTACTCTTATCTGTCAGCATTCAGGGTATACACACAAATGAGAAATCACAAATGATCACATACATCACAAAGTAATATATAAACTGACAGTTCTGTAAAAATTGGTATTTAAACAACCTTCAAATGGGGATCATGATGATTTCATAATATCCCCTGATCAGTATACACTCTTGACCTCCATGAGTAGGTGATATGTTTTTTCTTAGCCTTGTAAATATTTCATTAGGCAAAACAAAACTATAATTCCTGTTAAGTGTTAAAAATATTTTAATGTATTTTGAAAAATTTAAATAAATTGGAATTTTCAAAACTAAAAGCTTTGAAAAACAATTTAAAAGCTTTTGAAAGCAAAAACAATTCTAGATTGTCTTTAAAAACACAACGTGGTGTTTTAAAGTTAGAACATCTTCAAATGCTTTTTTATTATACAAATAACAGCAATTTTAAGTTACCTCAAGTTTTTCCACATTTTACTTAGCTTTTAAGATCACAAATACAATATAAAAAGCTGGTAGTAGAATGTTATAGAAAACAAACTTCCAGGAAATGCCCAGGGCATAGTAAAGATTCAGCCTAATTTCTCAAACTCAGTGTAATAAATATTGATGTTATGGATGCTAACATGAGATTACCAAACTTCAGTCAATAAATATCTATTGCTCTTGAGTGCACTGTACATACTAAAGAGAATATTTTTATTTCCAGCAGTAAGCAAACTCCTAAACTTAACTGGCTTAGGGACCCATATGAGAATTGCAGAAACCTGCAAACACGTCCATCATAATGCCTACTACACTGCATTTGATGTTTTTGTTTATTCATTTGCTTCTTGCCTGAGAGCTCCTTGAAGCGAAAAGAGTATTATTAAATTTTTTAAAATCTATAGTGCCTAGGATAGTGCCTAGACAATAAGAGCTCAGGAAATCTTTGATGCAGGCATATGGAAATGAATTTTAAAAATTACATTTAGGCCTATAACTAAGAAAATTTGTTTTACTAGAATATTCTCATGTTTCAAAGAAATAAGTATTTTATATTTGTCTTATATATCTGGCTTTGTAATGCCATAATTTATTTCCCATCTTCATATTAAGACTTTCTAAACTTAAAACCCTTAACAAAGATTTTGTTGCAAAACTGGAAATTTACTTGGCATTTTCTAAAATTTAAGTCAATGTATCACATCTTTTAGTCATATAATAAATTTTAATGATAGATAATGCTTTTCATTACTATAGCCACTTCAATATGACATTGATGATATTTACATTTTCTTGTCTTCTGAATCTAAATTATAACCAAATACTAGGCATCTGGATAGTTAAAAATACAACAGAGTAAATAAATGACTAAAGTGATAATAATTTTTTTTAGTCTTGTGTTACTATTTTAAGGAATGCATTTGATATTTATATATACCTGTTCATTAGTGAATAAACTATAATTTATTATTTATTATTACCAAGGTAAAACACTTTTGGTATAAAAAAATGCTGAGCGATAAAAAGATGAAAACATTTATTTACAGTTTCCTGAAACAAAGATACCCAGTGGCAAACATAATTTTTCTTTCTCTCTCTTATTCATGTTAAATTTTACATGGTTTAAGTCATAACACATATATTTTAATATAAAGCAAATATTTTCTGGTAGTCATTTGTTCCTTCAACAAACATTTTTGGCCCCTACTATGTACTAGGTACTCTTCTGGATACCTGGGATATATCAGCGAACAAAATAAAAATACTACTCATGTGCATCTAAACCTTTGGGACCTACAAATATAAATAAGAATGAAAGCAAACATTTCGGGTAGGAGGCAATCAAAATAATCCAGGTGAGAAATTATTGATGGGGACAGGAGGCACCAAAATTCTAGGCAGAATAATGCAGCTCTCCAGTCAGGGTCCCACCCTCAAGCCTAGAACCATGGCCCAAAGTCAGAACATACATTCCTGTTTTCCTGTTCAAATGTTGCCTTTTCTAAAACCACCCTTGACCTACCACACCCCCATCATGTGTCCACAAAACCCCCAAGCTCTGCCAACAGAGGAGGAGAGGAGGAGAGAGAAGCAGCTGGACATCAGAGACTATGGTTTGACATTGGAGAGAAACAGCTTGACTTTAGAAGGATAACTTGATGCTATTGCTTCAGAGAGGAATCCAGTCAGACTCCAGGGGAAGATCACCTTTCCATTCCATCCCCTTTTTAGCTCCCCTTCTGGCTGAGAGCCACTTTCATCGGCAATAAAATCTCCATATTCATTACCTTTTCCTGGATGCCGAACAAGAGCTCAGGTGCCACAGGTGCACAGATGCTAAAAGCTGCCACACTAAACCTCTGCTCTTGCTGATGGAGAGCAACCATCTCATGCAAAAAGGCAGAGGGCCCACTAAGCTGTTTAAAACTTAAGATGTTCACAGATGGCAAAGCTAAAAGAGCACTGTAAGACACCTCTGGGGCTTCACGGGTCATGGTACTCCCCTCTTGATGCTGTCATGGGGTCCACACAGAGTTTTGCTTCTGGAAGCATCCAAAAGCACTTGCCCTGGCTCCTGCACCCACTCACGTGTGTGCTCTCCCTCGCTAGAGGTTGAGAACAATGTGTTCTAATTGGTGGAATTTTGCTCTTGCAGGCGCCTAAGTGGCCCGCTAGCTCTATCACCCACACTCCAGTTCCCCACTCACAAAGGGGTAAGATAAATTTCTCGCTTTGTTATTTTTGCTTAAGTCAGAGGGAAAGCTGTGACACTGGAAATAACTGAATTCTGGATACATTTTGAAGATATAACTAGTAGAATGTGTTGACATTAAAAATAAGGTATGCCCATGATAACCATCAAGGATCACTCTAAGATTTTGTCCCAAATAACTAGAATGATGAAAGTGTCTTAGATCAAATTGAAATGGGAATAATTAAAAGGATCATCAATTTGGGAAAAAAGTTTATGTCATCGATTCGATTATATTAATATGAGTTGCTTAATAGGAATTCACACATATCTTTAATATACTCAGGTGAACATATAAATTGGGAAATGAAGAGAGAGTTTAAGACTTCAGACTGAAATGTGGGAGTCCTTCACATGGATGAGACTGGAAGAATTCTCCCAAGGAAATAGTACAGATAGGGTTGAGCTGTCCAGAGACTAAGCATAAGAGTTCATCCATGTTAGGAGATTGTGGTATACAAAAGAGAAGGCTAAAAAAAAAGTGTCAAGGAAAAGTGGAATAAAACCTAGCTCTTTTGAAAGCTAAGTGAAGAAAGAGAACAGAGTGATCAACTGTATCAAGCACTACTGAAGGGTCAGATTAGATAAGGCCTAAGAAGTGAGCATAGGTTTTAGAAACATGGATGTTACACGTTAACAAAAATATTTGTGGTTATGTTTAAGTGATAGGGATTAAAACCTCATTATAAGAAGTTTAAGGGCACATATAAGAAAAATAATAGGAGATAGTATAAGCTATTTACTTATTTAATTTTAGTAAGTAAAGTTTTGTTATCAAGGAAAGCAAAGGAATGAAATGAAAGGAAAATATGTGAATCTAAGTTTTTTTCTTTGTATATTTAAATAAAGCTTTTGAATAGAGAAAAGTTACCCTCTTAAATCTTGTTGAAAATAATCTAGTTGATTCAAAAGTTGTGATCCAGTAAAGTCAAGTCATAATGACAGAGGAACTGATCTTGAATAAGTAAGAAAGCACTTGTGTAGTACACGAGGAGAGAGCTTGGCCTGTAACGGCAGCAAAGACAGCTCAGTTTTGCTAACAGAAGTGAATATAGAAGAATACAGCTATTGGTATGTGGGCTGATATGGTGAGTGGAGCTTGAGATTTTCTCTTGATTGCTTCTATTTTTTTTTCTTTTTTAGATGAAGTTAATATAACATAAAAGAAATCATCTTAAACAATTCAGTGGCATTTTCTACATTTAATTTGGTGCAATAATCACCTCTAATTATTCACCAAAAAAATTTTATCATGCCAAAGGAAACTCCATACTCACTCAGCAGTTCCTCCACATTCCCCCTTTCCCCTCAGCAACTGGAAATCCTCAGTCTGTGTTTAATCTGTGTTTTGTCCTGATGGATTTATCTATTCCAGATATTTTATATAAATAAATTTATATAGTGTTTAAACATTTGTGTCTGGCTTTATTAACTTAGCATAATGTTTTCCAGATTAATCTAAATTATAACATCTGTTAGAAGTTCATCTGTTTTTTAATGGAAGAATGTCATTATCTGTGTATCTTAATTTGTTTATTGATTCATGTGTTGGTGGATGTTTTGGCTATTGCTACCCTTTGACTCTTGAGACTAATGTTGCTATGAACATGGGTGTATATGTATTTGTTTCAGTACTTGTTTTTCAATCTGAGCATATCGGCACAAATGAAATTACTAGGTAAGTTATGGTATGGTAATTTTATATTTAACTTCCTAAGGAACCAGAAAACTGTTTTTCACATTAGCTGACACAATTTACATTTCTACTAGCAGTGTACAAGGGTTCTAATTCATGCAAATTTTTGCCAACATTTGTTATTCTTGATTTTTTTTAATCACACTCATAGTATTAGGTGTGTATTAGTCAGGGTTTCCAAGAGGGAAAGAACTAATAAGATATATACATTAGCTCTGTATCTCTCTCTCTCTCTCTCTCTATAAATATATATATATATATATATATATATATATCTCCATATATATATATATATACACACACACACAGAAGTATATCTGTATATATTCTTTATAAAGAACTAATAGGATATATACATTAGTTCTGTATATATCTCCATATATATGTGTATATATGTGTATATATCATTTAAAGATATACATTAAAGGATATATATATCCTAATGTATATATCATTTAATACTTAATAAACTGTATATATGTATATATATAGTTTAATATTTAATAGACTGTATATATATATACACACACACACACACACACACACACACACACACATATATATATATAGTTTATTATGTATTAACTTAAATGATCACAAGTTCCCACAATAGGCTATCTGCAAGCTTGAGGAGAAAGGAGAGCCAGTCTGAGTCTCAAAACTGAAGAACTTGAAGTCGGATGTTTGAGGTGAGGAAGCATCCAGCAAGAGAGAAAGATGTAGGCTGGGAGGCTAGGACAGTCTTGCATTTTCATGTTTTACTGACTGCTTTATATTTCCTGGCAGCTGATTAGATTGTGCCTACAAGATTGACGGTGGGTCTGCTTTTCCCAGCCCACTGACTCAAATGTTAGTCTCCTTTGGCAACAACCTCACAGACATGCCCGGGAACAATATTTTGCATCTTTCAATCCATCAAGTTGACACTCAGTATTAACCATCACAAGTCCAGCCCTTGTCAACTTGAACCCATACACATCTCCTGAGATAATACATAATGTTCCAGTAAAGACAATAATAAGGTCATAATTACACATAGCGTAATAAAACTATCCTTCGTACAACTGGAAACACGCCAATCCACAACACAAATACTATTACGTAAAGCTAACAATGCTTAAATGCTGGTATGAAGTCAATAAATCTTATGTCACACGATAAAGGAAAAGAAAATAAAATGAAGATATTTTCTTAGTAAAAGTGTATGTATGCACAAACATATTTTTAACAAAAGAAAGAGGAAATACCTATGATAGTCTTCTTTCTGCATCTGGTCACATGGTTATAGCTGGTATCAATGACTACCTTCTTCTACTACCCATTCTGTATTCCGTTTGGCTTCAGCAAGCATCTCAGCAGTCCTGAGATGCTTGGAGTGACCCAAACCTTCATTCCAAGGGGTCTGGACCATTTGTAGTCCTGTCTGGATGGGGCTGTTGTACTTTCCCATTGACCTTAATGATAGGGCATGGTAATACTAAGAAATGCCCTAATGGATCTCCTATATTCCATGAATAATCTTCCTTAATTCTGTATGGAGTAGTAGACTGATTTCATCTTGATAGTCTGGGTCTATCACTCCAACCAACACTGTAACTCCCTCCGTGGCTTGTTGACTTAAAGGTGGGAGGAGCCCAAAGTGTCCAGGTGGCAATCTTAACTTCCAGTTTAATGAAATGATTGTTGTGTCAATTGGTGGCAGCATTCCTCCCTCTGGAACTAAGACCTCTAGTCTAGCAGGAGGTAATGTCGCAGCAACAGGAAGCAAAATTTTGCCAGTGGATCACTAGGGGTGATGGTGAGTGGTGCCCCTTCCACTTCTGCCTCTTGATTTCTGGACCCATGAATCCTGGCTAAGGGAGAAATAGTACCATATATTGACTGCTGATTCAGAGCATACATGGCCTTCTGAAGAATTTTTCCCCAGCCCTGCAAAGTATTGTCACCTAGTTGGCATTGTAACTGTGACTTCAAAAGGCCATTTCACTGTTCTAACAATCCAGCTGCTAATGGGGAACATGGTAAGACCAGTGAAGTTTATGAGCATGAGCCTACTGCGACACTGCTTTAGCCATAAAGTGAGTCCCTTGGTCAGAGGCAATGTTGTTTGAAATAGCATGATGGTGGATAAGGCATTCTGTGAGTCCATGGATGAGTCTTGGCAGAAGGATTGCATGCTGGATAGGCAAACCCATATCCAGAGTGTCTATTCCAGTGAGGATAAACCTCTGCCCTTTCCATGATGGAAGAGGTCCAATACAATCAACTTGACAGCAAGTAGCTGGCTGATCACCCCAAGGAATGCTGCCAAATCGAGGGCTAAGTGTTGGTCTTTGCTGCTGGCAAATTGGGCACTCAGCAGCGTCCATGACCAGGTCAGCCTTGGCAAGTGGAAGTCTGAAGATTGCTCATTGCTGGTATATGAAAACAAAACTGATTTTTGTGTTGTCAATTATATTCTAAAATTATGCTAAATTTATTTAACTCATAATATTTTTGTGAATTATTTGAGGTTTTCTATGTACAAGATTATGTCTTATGTGAATATAGTTTGAATTCTATTTTTCCAATCTGGATGTTTTTTATTTCTTATTGTTGCCTAATTAGGCTCAACAGAATTTTCAGTACAATAAATAACAGTAAGAAAATAGAGTGTTTTTGTCTTATTCATGATTTCATGGTGAAAGATTTTAGTCTTTCACCAGTAAGTGTGATATTAGCTGTGGATTTTTCATAAATATTCTTTATTATATTGCAAAAGGTTTCTTCTACATGGTTTCTATATACTTATATACATATATGTAACTACATACATACACATATATAGAAACTATATAGATTTATACATATTTATATACATATATAAGTATATATACATGTATACATATAGATACATGTGTATATATGTGTGTATATATGTGTGTGTGTGTGTGTATATATATATAATATACACATATGTAGGGTTGTGTGCATATATATACACCCCTGTGCTTATATTGATGCCTATGCCTATATCTATACATTATTCTATATAGAATTCTATTGTAGTCTATGTAGTTTTGCTTACCATGGAATTCTTGGTTGACAGTTGACATTTTTCCCCCATCACTTTAAAATATGTTTTTTTTACTTCCTTCAGCCTCTGTCATTTCTGATAAGCAATCTCAACATCATCATATACCACCTTCCATCTGTTTCCGATGATTCAGACTTATCCAAGGTGGTGATCGTAATGAATGAAGTGTACTAACCTTAAGTTAGGTAAGGAAGGTAATTCATGAGAGTTTAGTGAGAGAATGAAACTGTTCGGTACAAATTATCCAGTGGTGTCATAGTATTGCTGGATTTAGGGTTCGAGTCAGACAAACCTGGAAAAATTGAGGGTGATTGATTAGTGTGATGGAACAGAGATTATGGAGGGGAGAAAGTCATTAATAACGTCATCTTGTTACTTGAACAGCAGGCTACAGACTCTAAAGTGCCTATACACATGTTTTCAACGTCATCATATACCACCTTTCCTCCCATCTGTTTCTGATGATTCAGACTTATGGCTATTTTCTACTTCCTTGAATACATCAAATTTATTTTAGCTTCATACACCACTGTCCTTACTTTCTCTTCAACATAAAGCACTCTATAGTCAAATCATTAAACGGTTAGTTCAAAGAAAACAGACAAGTTTTCTCTGACCACCCCATTTAAAGGTGTCTGCAACTTAACTATCCTTCTTATACAGACACACACACACATGTATTATTGTGGATCTTTTGTACATTGTAGGTTGTCTCTCTCACTACTTTCTATATTCTTTGTCCTCCGCTTTTGAAAATTCGATTTCAATGTATGCTGGTGTAGGTCTCCTTTGGTTTATCCTCCTGGGTTTCACCGAGCTTCTTGAATTTGCAGATTTGTGTATTTTATTAAATTTGGAAGCTTTTGGTTATTATTCAAACATTCTCTCTTATTTTTCCTTTTAGGGATTCTCACTGGTACACTGATGATATTCCACAGGTCTTAGGCTCTGTTAATTTTCCTTCCTTTTTTTTCCTCTTTTTCTGACAGGGTCATTTTAATTGGTATATGTTCAAGTTTACTAATTCTTACTTCTACCTGTTTAAATATACTATTAAAACTCTGTAGCTGATTTTTCATTTCAGTTATTATTCTTCTCAGCTGTCTATTTTTTGCCCGATTAGTTTTATAATTTCAATCTCTTCATTGATATTCTCTATTGGATTCATATATCAATCTCCTGGTTTCCTTTAGCTGTTTGACAATCATTTCCCTTTAGTTTTCTGAGCATATTTAAGATAGTTGGTTTGAAGTCTTTGTCTAGAAAGTCTAGAAATTATGCTTTCTTAGGGACAGTTTCTGTTAATTTCTCCTGTAAATAGTCTGCACTCTCTTTTTTCTTTGCAGGCTTCATAATTTTATTGTTCTTGTTGAAAATGAACTATTTTGAATGTCATCATTGGTAACACTGGAAATAAAATATTTGCCTCTCCTCAATTTGTCTTCATTGATTGTTACAGGCTGTAGCTGTTTGTTTAGTCAGATTTCTAAACTATTTCATGTAAAGTCTGGGTTTTCTATGATGTGTTTTCTCTGAAGTCTCTGGTTCTCCAGTTATGTTTAGCTAGTGTTTTGACAGATATTTTCCTAAATGCCTGAAGCCAAAAGAGGAAGTGAAGGAAGAAAGGAAATAGAAAAAGAGAGAGAGAGAGAGAAGCCTGTTTATCTATAGCTTTGCCTTTGGGTTCCTTTCCCCCTTACACTGAGCTAGATATCAGCCAGAGGTAAAAGCTAGGAAGTTTTTAGGTCTTTTCTGTACATATATCCTGTCCTGGGCATATGTGTGGTTTTTTAAATTCCGCAGTATACATGAGTGCTTTCTGATGCCCTAATTTTTCCAAGAAACTGTATCCTTGGCCTCTTCTCTTAGGCTTTAATGCTCTATTTTATTAACTGATGACAATCCTTTCTCCTGGTTACTGAATGTTTTTTGTTGACTTTATGTTTTCGAGTAATGTTCTTTGCTTTTTTCTGCCATAATTGAGTTCAGAGTTAGATGAAACCAAGACAAGGATGTGTCAGATCTTCAGGGAGCCCACAGACAAATACCTGCATTTGTGAATAAGATCTGTTCTGGTTCCTCCAGACTAGGAACGAGGGTTCCCTGTTTGGAACACAGGCTGCTGTCTTTAAGACCACTGATAAGTGGGGAAAGAGCAAGTCAATATGCCACAAAGCTCTTACTCTAAGGTTGTCTTTTCTTTGATAAACATATGCTTGATTTTTCCCTATTTCTGTGGAGAGATGGGCCCTTGGAGATGCCTACTTGCCATTTCCTCAGCCATTCACCAGTTTCTATATTTGTAGTTAGAGTAAGATAAAGTGATGAAGATTTGAAGCTAGGATCTAAAGTGTATGAAATGAAAAGCCGGAAGAATTATAGTCAATATATGGGAAAACACTATGATTGTCTGAAACAATTAAGAACATCTTAGGCTTATTGTCACACTTTTAGAGTAAAATCGGTCAGTATGATAGTATTATACTATGCTGTTTTACAGTCACATGTATTATGCATGGGGTGGGCAGAGAGATTTGAACAGGAACTGGGGTTCTGATAAAAGGACTACAATTAAGCAAGTGAGAGTTAAAGAGTTTAATGTTGTATCCAAGGTGGTGACCGTAATGAATGAAGTGTACTAACCTTAAGTTAGGTAAGGAAGGGAATACACGAGAGTTTAGTGGGAGAATGAAACTGTTCAGTACAAATTATCCAGTGGTGTCATAGTATTGTTGGATTTAGGGTTCGAGTCAAACAAACCTGGAAAAATTGAGGGTGATTGATTAGTGTGATGGAACAGAGATTATGGAGGGGAGAAAGTCATTAATAACGTCATCTTGTTACTTGAACAGCAGGCTACAGACTCTAAAGTGCCTATACACATGTTTTCAACGTCATCATATACCACCTTTCCTCCCATCTGTTTCTGATGATTCAGACTTATGGCTATTTTCTACTTCCTTGAACACATCAAATTTATTTTAGCTTCATACACCACTGTCCTTACTTTCTCTTCAACATAAAGCACTCTATAGTCAAATCATTAAACGGTTAGTTCAAAGAAAACAGAGAAGCTTTCTCTGACCATCCCATTTAAAGGTGTCTGCAACTTAACTATCCTTTTTATACAGATACACACACACAAGTATTTTCATGTGTCTCTGATTTATAGATATACCTGGTTTTATTGTGTTTCACTTTATTTCACTTTGAAGATAAAGCATTCTATAAATTGAAAGATTATGGCAACCCCGTGTCCACCAATTCTATTGGGCCATTATTCCCAAAGCATGTTCTCACTTTATTTTTCTGTGTTATGTTTTGGTAATTCTCACAATATTTTAAACTTTTTAGTTATTTGATAAAGGAGACACAGGTTTTTTTTAAAAAAAGATGAACTTCAATTTTAAAAGATCTACTCTGAGTAAAATGCTATCAAACAGCATTACATGCTACAGAGAAATCTTCATGAAAGGAAGTGTCAGACAGTGTAGCAAACTTCATTGTCATCTTACTCTAAGAACTCTCCACAGCCACCTCAACTTTCAGTCATCACCTCCCTGATCAGTTAGCAGCCATCAGCATTGAGGCATGAACCTCCATCAGCCAAAAGATTGGGTATCCCTGAAGGCTCAGATGATTGTTAGCATTATTTATCAAAAAAGTGATTTCAATTAAGTACGTAATTTGGTTTTTAAGACACAATGTTATGGCATATTTCATAAACTTTAGCAAAGTATAAATATGACTTACATGCATTGGGAAATTAAAAAAATTGTTGTGACTCAAAATTGTTGTGACTTTATTGCAATGTTTGTTTTACGTGGTGGTCTGGAACTGAACCTGCATTATCTTTGAGTTATGTATATACTTACTTTGAAGCACTTACAATGATTAAACTTTATCTAGAACATTTGTCTACTAACAATTTTCTGTATTTCTTTCTCTATACTTTCCTAAAATGATGTTAGTTTCAATTAGCAAAAGTACTGTCTGAGTTCTCTATGCATAGCAAATAAAGCAGTAAGAATAAATAAATAAATAAAAGGAATGCAAAAGTTTGAATAAATTTATAAGTATTTTTTACTGCTTGTAGAATCATTGCCTTTTAAATGTGCTAGAGTTTTCATAATTGGACTGATAGCTAGAATAAATTTGGAGTTTAGTTTTTAAATAAAAGTGTTTAAATATCATGAATCTGTCAGAATTCATAGACTTATTTTTCTTTCTAAAAAGAAAACATTTATTATTTTTAAATATCACCCTGATCATTGCCTTTTGATACATTTGTTTTAGGAAAAAAAGAGAAAGTCTTTTATAGTCATTATTCACAGAGATAGATGAGTTTGAAAGTACATTTTTATTGCCCACTTTAACTTAATGGGTTCTAGCACATAGAATAAAATAGAGTTTACACTGTGTCATTTACATTGGCATTAAATTGGTAAGACTCACAGGACTCTCATCTGATGGGCTTGCTTGCCAATATAAAAAATGATCTTTGGATTATGTCTGACCCCTTAGTGATCGTGCCTAGATGAAAATTCAGCCTTTCAAACTAATAAAATCTCATGGTCTTGACATTAATATCTGATCTGAAATGATAATGAGGGCTATGAAGTGTTTTCTAAAAAATTCTTAGTTTTCATTCAGACTTGGTAAATGTTGGATCACATTGCCCACTACTTAAATTTATTATAGTTGCTTTCTAAGGCAGATTCTTTTGTCTGAATTCAAGCCACATTTACATTAACTATGGCTGTATGACAAATTCCCTTATTAAAATGTTTCTAGTTTATTAGTCTATATCTCATTTTACAATATTACAATTATCAATACCAGTCTGTAACTACATTTCATATAAATATGTAAAAGAAAGTTTAGCCAATAAAATTTATACAATCATCAAATTTTAGAATTGGAACAATATTTTGGTTAAGATCTTTAAAATTATATCAATTGTGTGAAGTGATAAAGCACTGCAGAGCAAAGCAATTCCATTTATTACCATAAACTTCTTTTGCAAATTTCTTGAATGCATTTGAAATGTGAATCTTGCATTGTTGCTTTTCTGTTAGGCCTTTATGTTATAATTTTTTTTGTGTGTTACATTTTGACTTATATAAATAGACTATTTCAAGAGGTTTTTTTTTTGAGATGGAGTCTTGCTCTGTCGCCAGGCTGGAGTGCAGTGGCACAATCTCAGCTCACTGCAACCTCCACCTCCTGGGTTCAAGAGGTTCTCCTGCCTCAGCCTTCTGAAGAGCTGGGATTACAGGCGTGTACTACCATGACCAACTAATTTTTGTGTTTTTAGTAGAGATGGGGTTTCACCATGTTGGCCAGGCTGGTCTCGATCTCTTGACCTTATGATTCATCCACCTTGGCCTCCCAGAGTGCTGAGATTACAGGCATGAGCCACTGCACCTGGTCAAGGAAATTTTATATGTAGTCCATGAGAGCTTTTTAAAAAACTCTCCGTGATCTCATGTGAAAAATAATGACACATTCTTATTAAATTTAAGAAGTTATATAAGGTGTAAGAGACTGAGTGGAAGAAGCCACGTCTGTCAAATGAATGGGTTGAAAAAAGGGGCTAGGGTACGGCATATTAAATAATCAGAATTCAATAAAGTCATGAGCATTAGGCACTGTTAATATAAAGATAGATATGTTATCTTTCATAATTCAGTTTATCTAGTTGGAGAGAAAAGAATATGAATAGAAAATTGAAATGCAGTATTAGACTTCTGGTACAAGATAGCAGATCAGCTACATCAAAGTATTTATTCTAGCTCCTGAGACCATATTCAAATGAGAGCAAATGTACTGTGTTTTAAAATACAGAGTCTGTATTCTGAGACAATGAGGGGACAGCATTACAGAATAAAATGTTTCTATGTAATTTTGGGGAAATTAAAAGAAAACACTGTAACTCTATTAAAAAGATTTTCTTGAATTTAACAACAGACTCATTATATTATCCTGAAAATATTAGTCTCATCTGATTCACATACTTTATATATTCATTGAGAGTATTTTCATTCCTCCAAAAGATCTATCTATGAGGAAAAACAATCTTTTTAAGTATCCAAACCTAATTTAGCAATTCTTTTTTAGACTTTTCTCATGATGACCTTCCGGCTCCCATTGCCTGATCCACCCCCTTCCAATTTGGAAGAGTAGTTCCCAAGGCTTAGTTAGCCTAAAAATAAAAACACTAAAAATGTAAGTCCGAAAAAGCCACTATAGGAAGCTAAGGTAAATATATGAATGCTATAATACCCTAGAAAAATGAGTATGTTGCATGTATGTAAAACAATGGGATACCTTGGGGAAAAATAAAGTACAATAAAGAACATATATATATGTACCAAAGCAGATAGTATACAGTTTAGAAAAAAGTTAAGGATGTCTTTCAGAAAGTTGGACAAAACACAAAGATATGAAAACGTGATAGGAAGAAAAGGCAGAACACCGATCCCCATAGTAAAATACCAAATAGAGTTATAGATAAGAGAAAAATAGAGTTAAAGGAAGGAATGATTAGGGAAAAGTTAGCAGAGGTATCACAAAAAATACAGAAATGAAAATGCTCATCATGTGTTCACTTGGTGAAAAATAACACATATTTGGACATATGATGATAAAATTTCAAAATACCAAAAATAAGATAACATCTTAAAAACTTTCAAGGGAGAGACAAAACAGATCGGCTGCAACCACAAATCAGATCACCATCAGACTTATAGCAATAACTAGTAGCAGGAAGCAAAGATGAAAGGCCATCAAATGACATAGGAAAAATTATTCCAAAGTTTTATTCCCAGCTGAGCTGGAAAGTTGAATGAGTTTTCTATGAGAACAAAATAAATATATTTCAGATAATCTAAACTCTAAAATTTTAACTCCTCTATATCCTTTTCAAAAAAAGTTACTTAAGCATATCCACTAGCAAAAAAATGTAAATAAAACAAAGAGAAGGAAGTGACATCTGGAAAAAATCCAGATTCATACATAAATCTATCTAGTTGAGGAATAACATTGTGTACAAGGATGGCATTTTTGTAGAGGCTCAAAATCCAATCAGTTCAGATTGTAAAACAGAAGCAAAGGACACTTAGAAAGGAAATCTCATGTAAGTATTAAGTTTAAATGGTAAAATTCCTTCAAAAAATGAGAAGATGGTATAGAAAAGTGGTGAAATAAGTAAAGGGAATATATTCAGGTATATTATAGTAACACTCTGTTTGAGACATATGGGCTCCTGATATTTTCTCTATAAAGAAGGAAATATAAAAAAGGTATACTATTTTTTATTAAAAAATATGTAGACTGAAACAATTTATATATGGATTAGGAGAACTTACAAATAGTTAAACAATGAAATGTAAATTTAACCACCATTGACAAAACCAAGTTGCAGACACAAACTAAAGTGGCTGAGAAACACATTAAGGAGATGGGGAGGAAAGGTAAATGACCAATGGTCTCATCTTATAAAATTAGAAGATTAGATGTATGATCTATGGTTGATGGATTAAAGAACAATTCCAGCATGCTATTCGAAATTTCAGGGGAAATCAGTGGTGTTTCCGAGGGCAACATTACAAATTAGTTTTCCCAAAACAATACTATCCTGTTAGCACTCTCTTTTACTTTCAGAAGTATACAAGTTTAAACAGTAAATAGTGTGATACTTTAGTTATCAATCAGCTGAGAAAGACAGGAAAGTAAATGGCATGATTTGGTATAAAAATTAATAGCCATAAAAGAAGTTTAAGTAGCCACCACAAAACAGAAAACAGAGAATTACACATGGAGCATAACAGTGTAGCTAACTGTTGGAAAGGGGTACTTTTTATTTCACTGCAATCCTCTTTTCCTATTTTACTTTTATCTGGTATAATTTTTACTTTGATAAAAAATAAAAATATAATTGTCAAGGATATGGAACAAAGAGAACTCTCACACACTGTTGGTAGAAGTATGAAATGGTAAAAGCCACTTTGGAAAATGCTTGTTTAGTTTCTACTAGAGCTGAATTAAAATATCTCTTATTTCCCAGAAATTTAACCCTAAATATGCTACACAACAAAAAATCATTATGGAAAAAATGACAAGTATATTTATAGGAGCATTTTCGAGAAGTCCCAAAACTCAGAACAGCCAAAATCCATTAATTTCAGATTAGAAAATATATTGAGACTTATCCATTTTATCTAACACTAGAAAGCAAGAGAAAGACCATTCTAAAACTACAGGTAATAGTATTAATTAATATCAACAACACAGTATTGAGTAAAGGAAAGGGTAAAAACAAAAAATTAGGTAACCTATTATTCCCCTTCATAGTTCAAACAGGCAAAACAAATCTACAATGTTAGGCATCAGGATATTGTTACTTTTACAGAGAAGGCAATAGTGATCAGAAAGTGACAAAAGGTATGCTTTTGCAGTGCTATTATTTCTTTATTTGTATAGGACTTACCTAGATGTTTTCATGATGTAATGACCATTTAATTATTGACATATTTTTTCTGTACATGTTAAATACCAATACAATATCTTTCTAAAATATAGTAATTTTTACATAGAAGGATGAACAAAGTTTTTGACTTGGATAACTACCTGCCTAGAATAATGCTTAGTGAATCACAAGTAAAAATGTAACCGGAGGACAACAGAGGAAAGAATGAGATTCTAAATACTGAATCATGTTCAATGACAGATCATTGAAAATGAACTACTCTTAAGGCATCAGCAGCTAAATTCTGAATATGACAGATGACTTAAAAAAAAAGTAAAAGCACTTTAACTGGAAGTTTGTCCAAAAATATTTAATTTGATATGTTTACTTACTTTTATTAATTTTGGGGATATAAAGTAAAACAGAGATTTGGGACTTCAAATTCTTCAGAAGTGTATCACACCTAGCCGGGAATGTATTACTGTCAAGTTGGAGTTAGTGTTTACTATTAGCCCTTCAATTCCTCAGAAGTCTGTGGGGAATGAAGTTGAGAGAGTCTTTGCTCCATTTATCACTAGCCTAATGAGGTGAGTGATGGACTGAAAAGGAAATCAGTTGACTAATTTCTTGGCAAGTAGCCACTATGAACTCTTCATTAAAGAGTCTTAGTCTTTCCTAAAGTGAGGTGATCTGAATTTTTAGACTGACCACTTATAAGTAGTCTGATCATGGGTTTCCCACAGCTGATATGTCTCTATTTTCTCTCTTGGTGGATTGTCATAATTATGAGTTGCATATGTTTGAGTTTCCTAAAAAGGACAGTTTTCTCCCAAATAAATTTAATATGCAATATTTGTATTAGCATAGTAATCACTCGCAGAATATTCTTTGTACAGATCATTTATAAATTTTAGGATGTTAGAAAGGAAATCCAGTGATGAACCATGTGAATTTTAAAAAAATTAGTGAAGTATAAATCTTAGCTTTTCTTAATCAATTACTTCTTAAACAATTAGTGGTGTTTTGATGACTTATCCCCTACACTGTACTACAGTCAAATTCAGTCTAAGTGACATCTGAGGAAAACAAAGGACTGTAAATGAGCATTTCTCAAGACTTTTATAAACCCTATGGCAAATGCCTTCTTACTTGCGGTTAAATCTGGTGACCATAAATACTTTCAAACTCATGTTCTAACAAGAATAAAATTATTTTTCTGTAATGTCTTATTTTCTGATAGTATAGTCTCCTTTTTTCAACTCCTCCCCTTCTCCTAATAGTTAACAGTTGTGAAGGAGCAGTGAGGTCAAGATGCATTTACCTAAGTTGTGGGTGTTTTGCATTTTACTGACCTGATTCCTACATATCTACTTCCTTGTCACTGAAAGAATTGAATGATTTCTTCTTTTTCAATGCCATCTACTCTACCAAAGAATGCAGTTTCACTTTGGTTGGAACTAATTCTTCCTCAAGATTCACTAGCCCTGTGGAAACTTCTCCTATAAGCTTTAATGAAGCTTGACCTTCTCTTTTATCTTCTGTACTAAACTATTTTGTAGTGCTGCCAGAGTCAGTTTAATAACAGGTGAGTTTCACCCCTAGGCTGGCTGTATTTCAGCAGAGGTTAAAGTGATCTCTGTATGTCAGGTTGTTAAATCTGTAAAAAGCTATGTGATCTTTCAAAATGAAAGTCAGTACATCAAGGCAATATAGTTCTCTTTTGTCTTTTTATGAACCCCTTTACATCTTTGTTCTGGACAGCTCTGAAATACCAAAAGTGACTGCTTTCCTATCCCCACACACTCATGAATGGCCATCAAATATGCAAATATAAAAATTGTCAAAATAAAATATTCTTGTCTTAAGCTTTGCAACCTTTCCAAGGAACTTCATAGTTTAGTGTCTCAATATGAACCTATGGGGAATTATTAAACTGCTATTTCAATGCTTTAAAATAAATTCACAGTTACAATGTTCTTGAGGTCTCTTTCTAAGTTGTTTCTACGACATCTGACACAATTCAAGATACTTTTATTATGTTAGCAGATATATAAATTTTATTTGAACTCTTTTCTTATATCTGAAGAATTTGAAATTTCTATTTCCAGAAATCTACTTAATATAAAATAGCACTTCAAAAATGTTTGTAGTGCTATTTAAAAACTTTTTCTAAAATATTTTATATTTTTATTTTTAGTTTATTTTTTTTTTGAGATGGAGTTTCACTCATGTTACCCAGGCTGGAGTGCAATGGCGCGATCTCGGCTCACCACAACCTCCACCTCCTGGGTTCAGGCAATTCTCCTGCCTCAGCTTCCTGAGTAGCTGGGATTACAGGCACACACCACCATGCCCAGCTAATTTTTTGTATTTTTAATAGAGACGGGGTTTCACCATGTTGACCAGGATGGTCTCGATCTCTTGACCGCGTGATCCACCCGCCTCGGCCTCCCAAAGTGCTGGGATTACAGGCTTGAGCCACCGCGCCCGGCCCTAAATATTTTATATTTAAATTCATAATACAGTTTTGCTTATTTACTTTACATTTATTAAATGCAAGCAATGAGCCTATTTTATAATCTGTTAAAAGGTTGAAAAAATATACTATTAATTTACCCTGGAATGATAATTCTTTCTGGTTTTAATTATTTTTTCTGATTGCACTATTCTTAAAATGAATAAGAGATCAATATGTAATATATGTGTATGTGATAAAGACATCAATCTTTAAAGTCAAATCTATGAATATCAATTGATTGACTTTCCAGGTTATGAATCTGTACTTCAGAATAGCTTAATAACTTTCCATATTATTTAAAGTTGCATTTGGCTTCCAGAATGCATTGCTCCTCTTTCCTATCACAGTTGAATTCTTTACCATCTTTATAACTGAATTATTGCAGTCATCCCCTAAAATATTTTCCTAACTCTCTTCTTTGAACCCTGATTCAACATACAATATTAGAGTTGGTAAACCAGATGTTTTTCTCAAACTTCTACCTCTCTCGCTCACAGTGCTGAACTGAAAGGGGCCAACCTTCTGCTAAATAGTCCTTTCTGTAGTTGATCCTGTGAACAAGTAACAAAAAAATAGCCTATCAGATTTTCTTTTCCCAGTATATTGAATTGTGAATGTAAGGACTTGGAAGCTAAATCACTTGAATGACAGTATTAATATAGAAAGTCATATTTATTAACTATCACAGTTGAATTCTTCACAAATGTCTTTAATGGCTTACTTCTCAAGGCTTAGTTTTTCAGATCACCCTTAGATACCCCAATATTTAACCAGTGTATTATTTTGTTTGACATAGGTGGAATTGATTTATTAGATCCAAAAATAAAATAAAAAATAAAACCTCTTTACTCTCAGATGTGGTCTCCTAATATTGTCATTAGTGTGATCTAGTGAAGCTAGTATTTCTCAACCAAGTGTTTCTCATACACTTCAAATATGCTTGGGTGACTGTTTTCAAAAACACACATTTCTTGAGTCTATCTTCAGAGATTCTGATTCAGTAAATGAGGGGAGAGACATTATTCTAATGTACACACTCTAAAATATAATTTTGATCATGTCATTCATTGCTTGTGGCTGATTTCAGTGGCCACAAATCTTTGCAGCCCCTGTCTTTAAGAGGTAGATCTTTCTCCCTCTAAGCTCTATCTTGCCTGTCATCATGCTCTTCTGAGACTAGATGAAGAACCTACAAAACTGAACTCAGATCCAACTGCTGACTCACAGAATCTGGACTAACAGAAAACAAACAAAAAATGGTTGTTGTTTGAAGACATTAAGATTTGGGATGCATTATTACCCAGTAGTTATTAAATAGCAATTGGTAAACTACTTAAAAATTTTTTTTCATCATATACAGTGATAAAAATGTAAGCTCTTTAACATAAAGTTTCCTATTTTTTCTTTAACTCCTTTTTATTTTTTAACTCCATTTCCTGAAATATTGACTGGTACTTCCTTTATTCTCTAGTAATATCAGGTTGCTCATAATATGGAATGGTATTTATGCCTGATGTTGTTTCATTTAACTAACTTTTCTTCCAACATTAAATGGCTGAAGTTTAGACATTATTTAGGCTCATTGTTTTTTCATCCAGAATGCCTTCCTTAAAATATGAAGTTAAATTACATGGCCATGATCAATTTTCTCATATCATCTTTTCATGTGAGCACTTGCCGCATTATATTATAATTATTTTTATGGGTTAGAATCACCAATTAGACTGTAGCTATTTAAGGGCAGTAGTCATATTTATTAATCTTTGTGCTTGGAACAAAATGAATCATGATAAATATTTGTCAAGTAAAACTATAAGTGAATTTAGCCATCTATAATCTAAGAATGGTAATTTAGGGAACTAAAGGAATACATTTTATACTTTTTGAGCCATTACTGTAGTCTAGGAAGTTTCGTAGTAAATGTGCATGTTACTTTTAGTGATGCACTACAAGTCCAACTATATAAAAATACAAAAGTTATGAAAAAATATAGCATACAACTGATGGGAAGGGATCAATGGAGACAGTATGAAAGAATAGGAAGAGAAGAAATGAGAAATAGAATGAGAAAGTAATTAAACTACTGAAATATTTGTAAAATGTATATAAATGCAAAAAATTATATTTATAGAATACATTTCCTTTCTCCAGATTATTCCTTATTATAACATATTTGTATACTGAGAGCCAGTAAGGCTACAGTGGACATGACAAATAGTTTATTTTATGAAAAATAATATAATGAAAAAATAGTTTATTTTATGAATTAGGTGGAAAAAAAATACAAACTATTATTGGAATTGCTGATTTTCTCTTCCTATCATTTGAAAGCCCTAATATAAAACTGGCTGAGTTTAATGAATGACTTTTTTCAACTATTAATGGAGCCAATATATTAACAGCTAATGCTTCACTTTTATACATGCAGCATAAGGTTTGTGAGTAAAAATCGGTGAAATAATGAAGAATAGCCACTTGATCTAAACAAAAAATAGTAGTTCATGCAGTGAAATGTAAATTCGCCTTCTGCTGTTCTACGTAGTAATCATTATATTTGGGCAGAGTCTCTTAAAATAAGTACTCTTTCAACTTGATGCTGCTGCATCCTCAGCAGTTTTGTGTCTTTTGTTCTTTACATGGTGGGAGACATGACCATGGCTCTCGTTGTAAATATTGTTATACATTTAGATAAGATAAAGATTTATCAAAATCTTCTGGGAAATGTACATTTATTGCCTAGAGGTTTTTTTTTTGTTTTGTTTTGTTTTTGCTCATTGTTGAAAGGGAGTATGGAAAAATAAAAGTGTTACAAATACTTAATTTGTAACAATAATAACAAAATTTAAGTATATACTCACATAACACAAGTAGGAAAACCATGTCACATAAAATACTCAACCAGTTTTCTGCATGTTATAGGGCAGGACTACTTATTTTCTTTTTCTCCTACACATCTCACATCCATGTATATTGTTACTTCTGACAATCGTGCTAACTGATGGCCTATCAGGTTAATGCATCTCATAAGTCAAGGCATGTTAAGGTATAACCAGTTAATGTACCAAGAGGCTGGCAGGAGCAGCAACATTGAATATTTCTCCATCATAGCAGAGGCTCGGAGGACTTAGCTTTCCATAGCTACTAAGTCCCAGGAAACTTTCCAGGGAGCCTACATGCTAACCTTAAAAGTAACATATGTTACCTTGAATCTAGAAAGGGTAAAAAAAAGACAACTGTTTATTGATTATCAATGTTCAGCCATGTTAAAGTGAGAATTATATTTTCTTCATATTTCTCATACACACAGATGGATGAGATCATGGTCAAAGCTGATAGCACCAAACAGAAGTCTAGTAAGCCCTTCTTGGCTTATTTGATTGCTGCTGCTGTTACTATGACTACTACCACCAATACTCATAATTAATGATAAAGCTAGAAAAGAAGCTGAACTGAAAGACATGTTGGGCCAATATCTCTATGCTAAGGCTACTTCGGAAATAGTATTATATATGGTCTTAGTGTACATGGGTTAAAACATTTTTAAAGAATCAATTTCTAACAATAATGCTGGTAAAATATAGGAACAAAGTATAAAATGCATCGATTAAGTTTTAAAATCTATTTCTTGTATACTCTATTGTGAATTCTGAAAGTATAAAACTTCCCCAGAAAAGGCAAGTCAAATAAACACATTGGCAATAAATTAGGAATAAATATACATTCATTTTCTGGGACTGTGATATGAACAAGACATCAAACAAGTCGAACTGCTGATTTTAATGCTAATTCCATAAATGTGTTCTACTATGAATTGCAATTATATAAAAACATAACAAATCTTCATCCTTAAATTAATATTTTTTAATAGTTCACAAATCATTTTTTCACTCAGTGGCTAAGAGTTACAATGAGAAGTGTAAGTTACAGAATCTTATTCTTTTCAAGGGATAAGAATTTAAGAATATTTTTTCTAAGGAATAGAATGTGAATTTGCCATTTAAATAATATATAATTTCTAAATGGTTATTTTACTTATAATCCTTGAAGTTGTTATAGTCTCTTCTCTTGAATTAAATGCTATTATTGTATGTTTGGCATCTACAATAAAAATACATAAAATACAAAAAAAATTATGTTTCAGTTTTTTTAGCTCATGTAAACCAGTTATCTCTACAAGTAGTGTCTTCAACTGACATCATCATTTTGTTCCTGGCCAGTCGCTGAGTATATAATACTGTATATTTTACTGAATCTTGTTTTACTAATCTCTGAAATTGAAATAGACAGGAATGAAAGTATTTTTTAATCTTTCTCTTATGTAGATTAGGCATATTTTTCCTGTGATTTAATACCTGAAGCA
>NW_022437073.1:2934633-2934892 GCF_009761245.1 Sapajus apella
TTTGAATCGGAATACCACTAATTCTAACAATGATTTAAAGTAAGTTTAAATATTTTCTTATGAAGATATTCTTTTAATGTAGTTTTTAATGAAACACTTTCAAGTGTGTGAGGGGTACAGTAGGTTTCAGTAGGACCATTAGTATATTAAAATGCGTCATATAGATATAATTTGTTTTCAAATGCAAATCTTTTCTATGATTTTATAACTCATAAAAACCTAAAACTAAACATGCATCCATCCTTTGGAAACAGCCATC